>NC_069501.1:887353939-887408574 GCF_027579735.1 Bombina bombina | reverse complement strand
TTATCATTCATATTCTCTGAAAAATGTGTGTGTATATATATTATATATATATATATATATATATATATATATATATATATATATATATATATATATATACACATATATATTTTATATGCGTGTATATGTATATCATACACATCACTTGTGTTGTTCAGCTAGTTGTTCCCAGTAGTACATTGCTGCTCGTTCAACAAAGAATAAAGTTAAATTAAGCAAATTTGATATTAGGCATTGGAAAGTTTTTTAAGATTGAATGCTCTATATCATAAAAGGAAAAAAAAAAAAAACATAAGTGTGTTCCATGTCTCTTTAATTATCATACTAAGCTCTAAGTCTCAAAAGCAACTTGCCAACCTATCTCAGATATTCAACTATTTGGAAATTTGCCAAATGTAAGAAGCTGGGTTAATACAGCCCACGTATTAAGTTAATCTATATTATGAAGCATGTTATTAGCAACTGATTGTATACAAACATAACGTTTTACCTTGTTGTTTTTGTACTTTGAATTTTGCTCCCACCAACACGGGCAGTTAGAGTATCAACCTCTTGCTTTTGATCCTGACCTCCTGATCTGAAAGGATTTTGTGTAGAACCGCTCTCTCGGTCAGAGTTACTTCTCTTGCGATTGTTCTCCCTTTTGTAACAAAGTGTTCAGAAATGTTAAAAAATTGCGTCTGTTATTTAATTTACTTGTTATTAGCAGAGCCCTAAAAAGCCACTAAAGAAAAACATAATTTATGCTTACCTGATAAATTTATTTCTCTTGTAGTGTGTTCAGTCCACGGGTCATCCATTACTTATGGGATATATTCTCCTTCCCAACAGGAAGTTGCAAGAGGATCACCCAAGCAGAGCTGCTATATAGCTCCTCCCCTCACATGTCATATCCAGTCATTCGACCGAAACAAGACGAGAAAGGAGAAACTATAAGGTGCAGTGGTGACTGGAGTTATAATTTTAAAATTTAGAACCTGCCTGAAAAAGACAGGGCGGGCCGAGGACTGAACACACTACAAGAGAAATAAACTTATCAGGTAAGCATAAATTATGTTTTCTCTTGTTAAGTGTGTTCAGTCCACGGGTCATCCATTACTTATGGGATACCAATACCAAAGCTAAGTACACGGATGATGGGAGGGACAAGGCAGGAACATTAAACAGAAGGAACCACTGCCTGTAGAACCTTTCTCCCAAAACCAGCCTCCGAAGAAGCGAAAGTGTCAAATTTGGAAAAAGTATGAAGTGAAGACCAAGTTGCAGCCTTGCAAATCTGTTCAACAGAGGCCTCATTCTTAAAGGCCCAGGTGGAAGCCACAGCTCTGGTGGAATGAGCTGTAATTCTTTCAGGAGGCTGCTGTCCAGCAGTCTCATAGGCTAAACGTATTATGCTACGAAGCCAAAAAGAGAGAGAGGTAGCCGAAGCCTTTTGACCTCTCCTCTGTCCAGAGTAAACGACAAACAGAGAAGAAGTTTGTCTAAAATCTTTAGTTGCCTGTAAGTAGAACTTCAGAGCACGGACCACGTCTAGATTATGCAAAAGACGTTCCTTCTTTGAAGAAGGATTAGGACATAATGATGGAACAACAATCTCTTGATTAATATTCCTGTTAGAAACAACCTTAGGTAAAAACCCAGGTTTAGTACGCAGAACTACCTTGTCTGAATGAAAGATCAGATAAGGATAATCACAATGTAAGGCAGATAACTCAGAGACTCTTCGAGCCGAGGAAATAGCCATCAAAAACAAAAAACTTTCCAAGATAAAAGCTTAATATCAATGGAATGAAGGGGTTCAAACGGAACACCCTGAAGAACTTTAAGAACCAAGTTTAAGCTCCACGGAGGAGCAACAGCTTTAAACACAAGTTTAATTCTAGCCAAAGCCTGACAAAAGGCCTGGACGTCTGGATGCTCTGCCAGACGTTTGTGTAAAAGAATAGACAGAGCTGAAATCTGTCCCTTTAGCGAACTAGCGGATAAACCCTTTTCTAAACCCTCTTGTAGAAAAGCTAATATCCTAGGAATCCTAACCTTACTCCATGAGTAACTCTTGGATTCGCACCAATATAAATATTTACACCATATCTTATGGTAAATTTTTCTTGTCACAGGTTTCCGAGCCTGTATTAATGTATCAATAACCGAATCCGAAAACCCACGCTTTGATAGACTCAAGCGTTCAATTTCCAGGCAGTCAGCCTCAGAGAAATTAGGTTTGGATGGTTGAAAGGACCCTGAATTAGAAGGTCCTGCCTCAGAGGAAGAGACCATGGCGGACAGGACGACATGTCCACTAGGTCTGCATACCAGGTCCTGCGTGGCCACGCAGGCGCTATCAGAATTACCGATGCCCTCTCCTGTTTGATCCTGGCAATCAGCCGAGGTAGCAACGGAAATGGTGGAAACACATAAGCCATGTTGAAAACCCAAGGGGCTGCTAATGCATCTACCAGGACCGCTCCCGGGTCCCTGGACCTGGATCCGTAACAAGGAAGCTTGGCTTTCTGGCGAGATGCCATGAGATCCAGATCCGGTTTGCCCCAACGACGAATCAGTTGAGCAAATACCTCCGGGTGAAGTTCCCACTCTCCCGGATGAAAAGTCTGGCGACTTAGGAAATCCGCCTCCCAGTTCTCTACGCCTGGGATGTGAATCGCTGACAGGTGGGAAGAGTGAGACACTGCCCAGCGAATTATCTTCGAGACTTCCAACATCGCTAGGGAACTCCTGGTTCCCCCTTGATGATTGATGTAAGCCACAGTCGTGATATTGTCCGACTGAAATCTGTTGAACCTCAGCTTTGCTAACTGAGGCCAAGCTAGAAGAGCATTGAATATTGCTCTTAATTCTAGAATGTTTATTGGGAGGAGTTTCTCCTCCTGAGTCCACGATCCCTGAGCCTTCAGGGAATTCCAGACTGCTCCCCAGCCTAGAAGGCTGGCATCCGTTGTTACAATCGTCCAATCTGGCCTGCGAAAGGTCATTCCTTTGGACAGATGAACCAGTGACAACCACCAGAGAAGCGAATCTCTGGTCTCCTGGTCCAGATTTAGCAAAGGGGACAGATCTGAGTAATTCCCGTTCCATTGACTGAGCATGAATAGTTGCAGCGGTCTGAGATGCAGGCGCGCAAATGGCACTATGTCCATCGCCGCGACCATTAAGCCGATTACCTCCATGCACTGAGCTACTGATGGGCTTGGAACGGAATGAAGGACACGGCAAGCATTGAGAATCTTTGATAACCTGGACTCCGTCAGGTAAATCTTCATCTCTACAGAATCTATAAGAGTCCCTAGAAAAGGAACCCTTGTGAGTTTTAACAGAGAACTCTTTTCCACGTTCACTTTCCACCCATGCGACCTCAGAAATGCTAGAACTCTCTCTGTATGAGACTTTGCATTCTGAAAACTTGACGCTTGTATCAGAATGTCGTCTAGGTACGGAGCCACCGCTATGCCTCGTGGTCTTAGCACCGCCAGAAGTGAGCCCAGAACCTTCGTAAAAATTCTCGGGGCCGTGGCTAACCCGAAGGGAAGAGCCACAAACTGGTAATGCCTGTCTAGAAAGGCAAACCTCAGGTACCGATAATGATCTTTGTGAATCGGTATATGAAGGTAAGCATCCTTTAAGTCCACCGTGGTCATATATTGACCCTCTTGGATCATGGGTAGGATGGTTCGAATGGTTTCCATCTTGAACGATGGTACCCTTAGGAATTTGTTTAAGATCTTTAAGTCCAAGATTGGTCTGAAGGTTCCCTCTTTTTTGGGAACCACAAATAGATTTGAGTAAAATCCTTGTCCCTGTTCCGATCGCAGAACTGAGTGGATCACCCCCATGATTAAGAGGTCTTGTACACATTGTAGAAATGCCTCTCTCTTTACTAGGTTTGTCGATAACCTCGAAAGATGGAACCTCCCTTGTGGAGGAGAGGTTTTGAAATCCAGAAGGTATCCCTGAGATATAATCTTTAACGTCCAGGGATCCTGCACATCTCTTGCCCAAGCCTGGGCAAAGAGAGAAAGTCTGCCCCCCACTAAATCCGTCTCTGGATAGGGGGCCCTGACTTCATGCTGTCTTAGGGGCGGGAGTAGGCTTTCTGGCCTGCTTGCCCTTGTTCCATGACTGGTTGCCTTTCCAACCTTGTCTGTAACGAGCAGTAGTTCCTTCCTGTTTTGGAGGAAGTCGATGCTGCTCCTGCCTTGAAGTTACGAAAGGCACGAAAATTAGACTGTTTGGCCTTTGGTTTGGCCCTGTCCTGAGGAAGGGCATGGCCCTTACCTCCCGTAATGTCAGCAATAATTTCCTTCAAGCCGGGCCCGAATAAGGTCTGCCCTTTGAAAGGAATGTTAAGTAGTTTAGACTTGGAAGTTACATCCGCTGACCAGGATTTAAGCCAGAGCGCTCTGCGCGCCTGTATGGCGAATCCGGAATTTTTAGCCGTAAGTTTGGTTAGATGTACTACGGCATCTGAAACAAACGCATTAGCTTGCTTAAGAGTTCTAACTTTGCTCAAGGCCTCATCCAACGGCTCTGTGCGAATCGCCTCTTCCAGAGACTCAAACCAGAATGCCGCTGCAGCCGTGACAGGCGCAATGCATGCAAGAGGCTGCAAAATAAAACCCTGTTGAACAAACATTTTCTTAAGATAACCCTCTAATTTTTTATCCATTGGATCTGAGAAAGCACAGCTATCCTCCACCGGGATAGTGGTACGCTTGGCTAACGTAGAAACTGCTCCCTCCACCTTAGGGACCGTCTGCCATAAGTCTCATGTGGTGGCGTCTATAGGGAACATTTTTCTAAATATCGGGGGAGGGGAAAAAGGCACACCGGGTCTATCCCACTCCTTACTTATAATTTCTGTAAGTCTTTTTGGTATAGGAAAAACGTCAGTACACACCGGTACCGCATAGTATCTATCCAACCTACACAATTTCTCTGGAATTGCCACTGTGTCGCAATCATTCAGAGCCGCTAATACCTCCCCTAGGAACACACGGAGGTTCTCAAGCTTAAATTTAAAATTTGAAATTTCTGATATCCGGTCTCTCCGGATCAGAACCGTCACTGACAGAATGAAGCTCACCGTCCTCATGTTCTGCAAATTGTGACGCAGTATCAGACATGGCTCTCGTGTCATCAGCGCGCTCTGTCCTTAACCCAGAGCTATCGCGTTTGCCGCTTAATTCGGGCATATTATATAATACTTCTTTCATAACATTAGCCATATCATGTAAAGTGATTTTTAAGGGCCTAGATGTACTAGGTGTCTCAATCCTACGCATCTCCCGAGCGGGAGACGCAGGTACTGACACGTGAGGAGAGTTAGGCGGCATAACTTCACCCTCGTTGTCTGGTGATAGCTTCTTTATCGGTACAGATTGACTTTTATTCAAAGCAATATCAATACAATTGGTACACATCGTTCTATTGGGCTCCACATTGGCTTTTGAACATGATGAACAAACAGTTTCCTCTGAATCAGACATGTTTAAAACAGACTTAGCAATGAAACTAACAAGTTTGGAAATCACTTTCAATAAGTTTTACAAGCAAAATAAAAAACGCTGCAGCGCTTCAAAAATACAGATATAATTAAATAATTCTTAACAAGAAGTGTATTATTAGCAGAGGATTGCACCCATTAGCAAAAGGATGATTAACCCCTCAATACCCAAAACGGATAAAACAGATATCAATTAAGATTTAACGCTTTTAATCACAGTCAGCACACTGTCACAGATCTGCTGTGACCGATTACCTCCCTCACAAATGAAATTTGCAGACCCCTGAGCTCTCTAGAGACGTCCTGGATCAAGGAGGAAGAAGCAGAAAGACTGTGCAATAATTTTAACTGCGCAACAAGGCGCTAAAACAAGGGCCCTCCCACTCCAATCACAACAGTGGGAGCCCTGATATAACGGTTTCCATGCAGAAAAATATGTTAGCCATGTGGAAAAAAATCATGCCCAAAGCGATTTATCACCAAAGTACCTCACAAAAACGAATAACATGCCAGTAAACGTTTTATTAAAAAAACAACATTTTTCAATGTCATGCAAAGCTATCACTAAGCCTGCTACCAGTCGCTACCACTGCAGAGAAGGCTTAAGTATTATTTCAGTGTTAACAGTATTTTCTCAGTCAAATTCTAGTCCCTAGAATATAACTTGACTGCGCATACATTTATCAGCCTGATACCAGTTGCTACTACTGCATTTAAGGCTGTACTTACATCATACGGTAACAGCAGTATTTTCTTAGTCAATTCCATTCCCAGAAAATAAAGTACTGCACATACCTCATTTGCGGAGGACCCCGCATGCTATTCCCAGTTTCTAAAGTTACCCCACTCCTCAGAATGTCAAGAACAGCCAGTGGATCTTAGTTATGCCTGCTAAGATCATAGATAAAAAACGCAGGCAGTTT
The DNA here is from genome assembly GCF_027579735.1 of Bombina bombina. Classification (NCBI taxonomy): domain Eukaryota; kingdom Metazoa; phylum Chordata; class Amphibia; order Anura; family Bombinatoridae; genus Bombina; species Bombina bombina. The sequence continues at coordinate 887,402,133 of NC_069501.1, read as the reverse complement.
CTTCTTCCAAATACTGCCTGAGATAGAAAAACAGCACACTCCGGTGCCATTTAAAATAACAAACTTTTGATTGAAGAATAGTTAAGTAAAAACTCCAGCTCCTCTCGCGACCTCCTTCTTTGTTGAGGGTTGCAAGAGAATGACTGGATATGACATGTGAGGGGAGGAGCTATATAGCAGCTCTGCTTGGGTGATCCTCTTGCAACTTCCTGTTGGGAAGGAGAATATATCCCATAAGTAATGGATGACCCGTGGACTGAACACACTTAACAAGAGAAAAATGAAGCATTTATGATTCAGATAAAGCATGCAAATTAAATGGATACTGAAAACCAATCAGCAAACGCTACCCATTTTCTGAACCAAATAAGGGCCAGGTCGTAAGCTTACATTCCTACTTTATCAAATAAAGATACCAAGAAAAATTGATAATAGGAGTAAATTAGAAAGTTGCTTAAAATTGCAGGCTCTATCTGAATCACTAAAAGAAAGCATTGGGTTCAGTATCCCTTTAAAAATAAAAAAAAATAAAACTTACAATATCACAAACAGTGTAATATATCAAATCAAAGGTGAAAAATTGCCAAAATGATAAGTGTGACATTGCGCAATAAATAAAATAAAAGACTAAAAAGAAAGATACTCAGTCTTTTAGGTATTGACCTCCAGTCACACTCCATCTATACCTAAAAGACTGAGTTCTCTTTCTTTTTAGTTTTATTTAGTGTACAGGTGTGGTGGTTAATATATACATATACATATATATATATACATATATATATATATATATATATATATATATATATATATATATATATATATATATATATATATATATATATATATATATATATATATATATATATATACATACATATATACATATATTTTTTTATTTTTTTTTACACCTCTCCAATATACTTCCATTATCAAAAATGTGCACATTTGTTTAATATGCACACTTTCTGAGGCTCCATCTCCGACTGAGCATGTGCAAAAGGGCACAGTATATACATATAGGCATTTTGTGATTGGCTGATGCCTGGCACATGATGCAGGGGAAGGTAAATTAACTTTGAAATTTAACAAAAAATATTCTACTACTCATTTCATATTCAGTGCATTGTCTTTTTATTGTGTATTTGTCACTTTTTCAATTCTACTGTATTTAATGGTTCTTAATTGGTCAAAAGTATGTGAAAGTGATGCTTACGAAAACTAAGTATCAGCAAAACTAAATTCTGCATGTTGCATTTTTGCTTAAAAATTATCCTGCTAACTTTATCCTAGATGCATTTCCTTTTCACAGTTCTGCACTGTGTAGCCAGAAGCTGAATTAATTAAATTGTATAAATATGGAATTAGGGGACAGGATATGAAGCAAAAAGTGGAAGAAAAATAATACATTATAATTAAAAAAACAATTTGATTGTAAAATTTATTTCTTTTTCTGGTTAAAATGATGCATTAAAATGGCAGTGGACATAAAACAAGTTGGGATAGAGAAAAATATAATATGTACTTTAATTACTTTACCTGCAAATTTATACTGCAGTACCTCACCATTAACCCTCCAAATTGTAAAGCTCTTACTCCCCCCTACACATTTCCTTCCATTGCTTTATTTATATCTATTGTTGTTCTGGTAGAAAGCAAAAGTGAACAGGGATTTTCTGATAGAGCATGCCTAGAAGCTGTGAACTCAGTTGAAATACAATGCAATGCCTGTGTCTAAACACTGAAAAGGGGGGTGGAGCAAAGTGCTCCAGACAGCATGGCTATTTAAGTATTTTTGAAAGTTATTTTAAAATACTTGCCAGCAATTTTTAAACATTTTTATGCAAACTAATTTTAATTCATTAGCCCTTTAGGATGTGCACAGATCTCAACCTGTTTTATGGCACTTTAAATATTACTACATCATACTCAAAGCTAGATGTAAAGTCCCCTATAGCACCTCAATGGATTAAAGGGACAGTAAAGTAAAAACTAAAATTTTAATTGATACAGATAGAGCATGCAATTTTTTTAAACAACTATTATTATCTATTATTTTATTTGTTCCTTCTCTTAGCATCCTTTCTTGAACAACAATTTATGCTTACCTAATAAATTCATTTCTTTCAGGGTGGTGAGAGTCCAAATTCCATTACTACTGGGAATTATTCTTCCCTGCTAGTAGGAGGCGGCAAAGATTCCCAAACCCCAAGAGCTCTATAAAACCCATCCTATCTCTGCACCTGGCACCTCAGTCAAACGTATATAGCCTAGCAGAGGTAGAAAAATAAATAACCAAAAAAATGGAGCAGGGAAAATAAAGATGTGCCCAAGAAAAAAAAAGACCAGAAAAAAAAAGTGGGGCCTCAGGGACACACAGCACCATGAAAGAAGTGAATTTATCAGGAAAGCATAAATTATTTTCTTTCATACAGGTGATGAGAGTCCACAATACATTACTCCTGGGAAATAATATCCAAGTTGTGAAGTCCACAAGTAATAAAACATAAAGGGTGGGATTTAACATCTTATTTCACTGAAAACCTAAAAAGCCACAACCCCACAAGAACCCCCCAAAAAGCAAAACCATGCAACGAAAGAATAACCAACAGGCAAAGAGCAATCCTGAAACAACTGCTTGAAATACTTCCTACCAAAGGCAGCCTCAGAAGAACCAAAAACATAAAAATAGTAGAATTTAAGACCAAGTTAGACAACTGAAGCCCTATTACTAAAAGGTCAAGAAATATGAACTTATCTAGTAGAATGAGAAGTAATCCGTAGAGGCTGACCAGCCTCCAAAAAACGCTGTATGGATCAGAAGTCTCAACTAAGAAGAAGCTTTCTGCCCTTTCCTGGAACCAGAAAAGAGAAGAAACAAAGTAGAAGTTTATCCGAAAACCATAGTAGAATCAAAATACTACTTCAACACTCTAGCAACATCTAAAGGATGCAAATAAAACTCTCTGAAGAATTTAGGGATTAAGACACAACCCTAGGCAAGAAATTACATTTTGTCCTAAAAACTGCCTTATCCTTAAAAAAAAATAAGATAAGGAAGAACACATGAAAGAGCAGATAACTAAGAAACTCTTAGCAGAAGAAATAGGTAAAAGAAACAAAACCTAATGCATTGGCTCCAAAGGAAAACTTTGAAAACCAAGTTAAAAGAAAATTGGTTAAACAGGCTTAAAGGACCAGTAAATACAGTAGATTTGCATAATCAACAAATGCATGATAAAACAGTAATGCAATATCACTTATTCTGAACTTCAAATGAGTAGCAGATTTTTTTCTGACAAATTTAAGTTATGCCAATTTCCATTCCTTCTGTATCATGTGATAGCCATCGGCCAATCACAAATGCATAAATGTATATTCTTGCACATGCTCAGAAGGAACTGGTGACACAAAAAGTGTAAATATAAAAAGACTATACACATTTTGTTAATGGAAGTAAATTGGCAAGATGTATAAAAATTGCATGCTCCATCTGAATCATGAAGGTTTAATTTTGACTTGAATGTCCCTTAAAATCTAGGCAAAGCCTGAACAAAATTATAAAATATATGGAAGATTAGCAATCTTCCAGAGGAAAAGAACTGAAAGAGCTGAAATCTGACCCTTCACAAGAACTGGCGGATATAAACCCTAATCCAAACCATCCTGCAAAAATTGCAAAAACCTAGCAATTCTCAAAGAATGCCAGGAAAAACATGATCCATACACCAATAAATAAAGGTCCTCCAAACCTTATAAGAAATATTCCTGGATACAGGCGTATATACCAGTATCAGAGAATCAATAAAAGAATCAGAGAACCCTCTCTGCTAAGAAGTATTAGTTCAATCTCTATGCCTTCAAGCTAAGAGATTTGAGACCAAGATGGAAAAACAGACTTGAGACAGAAGGTCTGGATGCAAAGAGAGAGACCAAAGTGGGCAACTGGTCATCTAAACTACATCTGTATGCCAAATTTCTGAAAGACCAAGCCGAAGCATCTAGAATTACTGATGATCCTTCTAGTCCGATTTTGGCAATGGACCTGGGAAGAAGATTCAGAAGTGGAAAAAACATTGCTAGTTGAAGACGATGGAACCAACAGAAAATCCACAAACATTGCTTGAGAAACCATGAACCTCACACAGTGCCTGGAAAGCTAGAGATCAAACTGAGAGACCATCAGTTCTCTCTCTGGGAAATGCAAAAGATACACTATCTGATTGAAGATATCCAGATGAAGAGACCACTCACATGGATGCCACGACCAACAACTGAGAAAATCGGTTTCCCAGTGGATCACTCCAGGAATATGAATAGCAGAAATCTAACAACTGACTTCTGCCCAGGAAAGAATTTTCGATACTTCCCTCATGGTTAGGAAACCGAGTTCCCCCTTGATGACTGACATATGCTACCGCTGAAACAAATTCTAAAATCGGATATAAAGACTCCCTTTCCACTCTGAAGGGCCCTTAAAACATTAATAGGAAACCACGCCCCTAAGGAGACAAAAATAACTTGCACATTTGAAGGCCTGCAGATGGCCACAATCCTGTAAGACTTGTATCTCTAGAGATTACAGATCAAGAATGAACCAAAGAAGCCCCCCCTGCGTAATAATGATTCAGCTATAAAGACAGGCTTGTTAAGTTTGAGATTGCATAGCACCACTACCGAAGTATACAAAGCTGAAGAGGCTTCTGAGGAAATGACACACCCATACAAAGAGCAACTTGGCCAAAATAAAGACTGAAGGTTCAAACAGGCGGACACTAGCTTCATCCTCATTACATCTGTCAAATTAGGACTATCTTAACTCCCAGAAAAAACCTTTAGTCTGAGGAACCAGACAACTCTTTGAAAAAAAAATATTTTTTGAACAAACAACCACCACCACCACCACCTACTGGTATGAAAATCTGCAGCTTAAACCAAAATATAACCCAGAAAAGAAAACACTGCAGTACCGTGAGCTCTGGTCGCAGACAAAAAAAAAAAAGGAGTACCCCCACCAGGTCATTGGAAAATATTTGGGAAGACGTACCTAGACCAAACAGAGCAATAAACTAATGATGTTCCTTGAGAAGAAGACTATAAAGATAAGCATAAATCTATTGTGGACAAAAACTGACCTTACAAAACAAAAAGGCAGAAACGTCTGAGAAATTAGTTTAGAGCCGTTAGATCCAGAACTGGTCTGAAAGTTCCCTCCTTTAAAAGGAAAAAAAAATGGTTGGAGGGAAAAAAAAAAAAATGGTTGGAGGGGAAAAAAAAAAATGGTTGGAGGGGAAAAAAAAAAAAAAAAAGCTAGGAAAAACAAAAATGTTTTCCTTTTGAGGTCAGAAGAGTTGAGAATGATTTGATTAAGCTACCAGACTTCCAACTACCAGAATCTGTCCCAATCTGATAAGCAGGCATTATTTGAATTACAAACAAATTTGCAAATAGTAATTAAAGCTGCAGACAAGGGTGGTTCAGATGTTGTTCTCAACAGGGAGAACTATGTTAAGGAGGTCATATGCCAACTGAAGGACCCACAGAGTTATACCATTTTGTCTATGTAGAAAAAGACATATCGGCTCCCGTATAAAAACAAAAAATCCTTTATTAGGTATGCATTCAAATCTGTAAACCTGCCAGAAGCATCAGTGGAGTAAAAATAGCATGATCTTACGCGTTTCCGCCCTCGGCCGTAGTCATAGGTCTGACCCTCACCATAAGAGGTATACTTTTAAAGGGGAAGTTAACCCCACTTACTAAAAACAATTAATAATTGAATTAAAAATATATACAAAATAGGGGGAGCGGAGTTAACTGCCGAGCTGAATGGCAGCATAGAGAGAGCGCTCCGCAACAAAGCAGCGCTTTTTAGTTAAAAAAGTAATTAAAAGTAGTCGAAAGCACTATTTTTATATTATCCTTTAACTCCTGGGTCCAATATCTGAGACCCTGCGTCCTAGCACCGATATATGGACGCCCTGAGTACCGGACTGAGCTGAATTGGGTCCCCTCCTAGGTGACCGGCACACAACCATTAATCACTGAAGAGCTATCCGGCAACCAAAGAGACCTAAGTGGTCACCTACGACTCCGGAGGCTTGAATGTCACCCCAGAGGCGATTATCCTGTGAACTGCAAGTGAGACGCTTCCCAACGGACATACCGTCAGATTTGGGCCTAAAGATAACAGGCGATACCAGAAGAAGCAGATCGACAACAAGAGGGACCCGAGACCCGCATCGGACCCCCACCATACTGACCTGCCTAGTCGGGGGATTCCTTTGCACTGCAAGGAGTGGCCCACGGAGAGAACCGAGCGATCCCGGCACCAAGTGAAGTGGCGCTAGCGGTCGCCATCTTGCCTGCATCTTTCATAGGGAGAGCTCCACCGGTGACGAGGCCCAGAAAGGAAAGCCTGCTGCCCGCCTTGGATTCAACGGAGACTTGATCCCCTGATAGGAACCACCACTAGACCCATCAATCCCCTCCGAGGGCAGCAGTAGAAGTTGCGCTTTGAAAGGCCACACTACTACCTAGTCCTTGTGGCATCGACACTACAGGTAATACCTGCGGGACATAGGGGGAGGAACCGAACTACCTAACTACCGTGCTAGCCCTTACATTCTGGGCCTATGAGACCAATGCAGTCCCCTTGAACACAGCTACAAGTAAGCTTGTCAGACACGGGCCTCCTTACTAAGCACTGCAGTCCGCATAACACCAGCATAAGAACATCCCCCATTAGTGCCCACAAGCTCCCCTGCTGAGCTGTTCACCTGGCCGACCCCCCCCCCCAATAACACGGGATACCTACCTGACCTGGGCATCCCAAGCATATCAGGCCTTCTCGTTGAAAACACTGCTGCTCCACTACTCCATTGAATAATAGCAGCACATCTCTACTAGCCCCCTCTCCCTCATTTCCCATCTGTATAAACAGGAGGGTCATATCCCAGGTCCCCTTTCCCGGCTTTGTTAAAAGGAGAAACGTCCCTTGGAGAGTGGGTCTAGGCTACCTGAGTAGGGGCGGTCGCGCTCCGCAGCTGCAACCCTCTATACTATGTCGCACTAAGTAAAGAGAATCCACAAAGGAAAGGCCTACAGGGAGACCTATGAAACCCAAGGGCTCTTAAAACAAACCAAAAGATGTACTCCTAATTCTAACACATTCATAACAGACTTACTATACCTTCCATACAGAAGAGAGGTTTGGCGTCCATGTGAGACTTTCCAATAAATCGCGCCACTACAAGCAGCTAGATCTTAACCCTATATACCTAAGGTTCCTCCGAAAGAGTTTAGGAACATCATGTCACAAAACCCTCAAAAGAAGACTGTCTTGGATCATTTTCACCTTGCCTCGTCAGCCCAGCAGGAGGCCTCGGATGAGGACTTGTCAGATTCTAAACACTCAGTATGAGGCCCTCTTGGGACCTGCCCTTGGCACTACCCACAGCAATAATAAACCATCTCCTAGTGAATCCCCATCCTTAATAGACATCATCAAATCCCTATTGGCGGGACACCCTGACTGACAAAAAAGTTTTCACGAATCCTACGCCGATCTAAAGAGAGATATTGCATTGATCGGGGAAAGGACAGATGCTTTGGAGCGGAAACAGGAGGACCTTATCATAGATCACACTAATCTCCTATCCTATTCAGAGAACCTTGCCTCCCAGATTTCCTCGCTGGAAGACAAGCTTGCAGACCTAGAAGATAGGTCTAAAAGGAATAACTTAAGAATAAGGGGGGCCCCGGAGTCAGTCTCTCCTCAAGATCTAGAGAGCTACTTAAAAGAACTTTTCAAGGAACTGGCTCCAGAGGCTAAGGACTCTGATGATCTGATGGACAGGGCTCACAGAGTGGCAAGACCACACTCTCAGTTGATAAGCCAAGAGATGTGGTGACTAGACTCCCCTACTTCTCCTTCAAGAACCAACTTATTAATGTAGACATGAAGTCCAAAACATTGCCGGAAAAATTTGAACAAATCCAAATCTTCCCAGACCTGTCAGTCCACACCCTATTTTTGAGGAGAACTTTCGCAGATTACACCAAAGTCCTCAGAGCCAAAAAAATCAGATACATATGGGGGTTCCAAGTAAAACTCCTTGTAACCAAGGATGGCCACCTACATAAGGTCTCAACGGCAGAGGACACCCGATGAAGAGCAAGAGACACCATCCTCTAGGCGAGAGCTTTCCACTTTTCATGTTGGTGACACACTTTTTAGACCTACATTATTTCACGACACAGTAATTCAGTTGTACTAGCAAACAGGAGGTTAAACTAACTTGCTTTAAGATACAGACACATACATAAATTATATAACGAAATGTATTTACAAGTAACAGTATGTATGAGCAAGAATAAAAAAAAAAAAAAAAAGTTTATAAACACCAATAGCTACTTACTATTTTAATGGGATGTATGAGGTTGATGGGATGAACACAGTTTCTGAATATTTGGTGGAATATTAGATAAAGATACTTGAATTTCAACATCAAGCATTTTCCACTTCCACTATCCATATATCAAGAGCAGGAGCAGCAATGCACTACTGGGAGCTAGCTGCAAAAAAAAAACACTTTGACTTTTGACTTCAGCTCAGCGTTTAAGTTGCCGCCCTCAGAGCTCTGCGAGTCTGACTGACTATTGCCCATGCTGCAAACACACTGCTGTCCCACTCACTGACTACACATGCAGTCAAGAGCCAATGTGCCGCCAATGGGAATAGTTTTAGTTCCCACTGAGCTGCGCCAATAGGTTAAGATGATCTGTGACCAACTAGGTATCAATCACGTGTCAACCATGTAATATGCGTAGCAGGCAGGCAGAAAGTCGGAACAAAAAAAAAAAAATTTGTGCTGAAGCAGGAACACACCTACACACTGCCGCCGACACACTAATGTGTCACGACACACAGTTTGGAAAGCACTGCTCTAGGCTCTAGCACACCTGAATGGAAGCCTCTCCCGAATAGGCCAGTCCAGCCATCCAGAAGGCAGGCTACCACTCTTCGAAAAACTACATGAGGAAAGACTATTGCAGCTTATCCACACACAAACTTAAGTCGGACTAGAATGAAAGTCAGAAGAAAAACTCTTATATGGTATCCTTTGCACTATACTTCTATAGCTAATAGGAGAGTTTTTGATTCTTGAGCCTCACACTCTCCATCAAGTTACATAAGTTTTAGTTAGGTTGCCTTAATGTGAGATATCTGTTAGTTCTTGCGGTAGACACCTATCTCCACAACAAATGATATCCATGTTTATGTGTTTATTGTTGTTACTTTGGTTTCATTAACATCTTTATCCTACAGGTGTAAATTCCCCACATTTTGTGCCAATGGCTAATGGGTCAAATCTATCTTAGGGGCTCTTAGCGAGACAAATAACTATGTATATACCTTAAGTTAGTTATCCGCTAGCTTGACCTCTATGTTAACCCTTCCATACAGAACCAAGGCAAGAAGCGATAGTTTCTACATAGGACCCCCCACCACCTATCCCCCCTCATAGTACCTTTAAGTCTTGGTATGGATAACGGCACCCAACTAGAACCCAGATGAAAATAACGGTCATAACCTACATTCTACTCGTAGACCCTCCCTAACCTCCCCCCCATTCTTTAAGTATATGTGTACTTATTTTCGTGCTACCCTGGGATTCCATAAGTGGAATTCACAGAGTGACCTTGGGCAGTGCTCTTACACAATATCAACCACCCAAATCCTTACAATACATGTGAAATGTAATTTTTCACTTTTTTTTTCTTCTCTTCTACTACCTTTTTCTTGTTACCCCCCCCCCTCTCTTCTCCCAATACAGCAGGTTGGAAATTCAAGACCACAGCGAGGCTTTAATCTGTTGAACCTATGGTAGAACTGACAATATCCACCCTTAATGCCAAGGGAATTAACACGCCCACTAAAAGAAGCTTGCTGGTAAGATACCAGAAAAAAACACAAGACGGCAATAGCTCACATACAGGACACACACTGGGCAGAGCCCTCCCCACATACAATAAGATCAATCTTATACCCAATCTGCGAAACGGCCTCATACAAACACACAAAAGGAGGAGGGGCTTAGCTATTGTCTGGGTTTTTTCCCTCCTTTGTTTGCCATGTGCTGCTGGCAGCCATTTTACTTACCTCTTACTGAATCTGGTGCAGAGTGTCTGATGCTGCTCATTTCCTGCACTCCCTCTTATGGCCGGACTGGTGTACATAATCCGTGTGAGACAGGTTACAGTCTCAGTATTGTGATGTCATCACTTATTTAAAGGGCCTCTGTTCAGTATGCTTTGCCCTTGCGTTGTCTCAGACCTGTTTGTGAGTTCCTGTGTATTACCTGGCTGTCTGACGTCCCTCCTGGTTCCTGACTCAGCTCGTCTGACTACCAGCTCTGGCTTTGACTTTGACTCCTGGCTTGTTATTTGACTTGTGGACTTTTTATTATTTCTTTGTTATTAATAAAGGTGTGATTATTTTTGCACTTCTTGTCTCAGTCTGATTCCTGGCACCCTGACAGCTATACTCATAAGAAATGACGTGAAATATACTCTTACCATCGAAAGGGACACAGAAGGCAGATATCTAATCATTGTTTGCTATCTAGATGACAGTTAATATACCCTAGTTAGCGTATATGCCCCCAATACCCATCAAGGTGCATTGCTTAAGCAGCTCCTAGTGAGAGTTGACCAAATCAAGAGAGGTTCTATACTCATGGGGGGGACTTTGACTCTACTTGGGAACCCACGCTACACAGACGATCCTGTAACGAGACAGATTCTGACCCGAGAGTTGGCCTCCCATCCAGGAGATTCCGAAATCTGCCGATGGGATATAACTTCTTTGACATATGGCGATGCTTACAAACGACTGAAAAGGACTATACTTTCTATTCCATGGCACTTCACTCCTATTCCCATATAGACTATATATTTACTGATTCCTGGACCCTGGATAAGGCACGCATTGCAAAAATTGTGGTCTGCCCCTGGTCAGACCATGACATGGTAACTGTTACACTTAACCCATGAAATTGTGGAGACTAGCGGACTATTTGATCAAGAACCCTTGGACTCAGCAGACAGCTACTGACCTCCAAGACTTCTTCAAAACAAATGACACTGGGTAGACAGACACTACCCTCTGGGCGACTATGAAAGCGTTTATTAGAGGGACTTTCCCGAAAAGAGCAGCATAATTGCGTTGCAAAGGGGTGCTACCCTCTCACAGCTCTTTGGGAAACTCATGAACCTAGAATGGGAGAACAAACTCCAACCCCACCCCACCCGAGCAGCCTGCATAGGGTAGATTTGCGCTGAAATGACAGCTAAAGAGACTGTGAGGGTACAGGAATCTTTGTTGAAATTCCAACAGTTCTACTATCAGGGAAATAGGGCGGATAGATTTTTGGCCACTAAGCTTAGAGCCAGAGCAAAGTCTTTGCGAATTCAGAAAATACAATACTCTGATAAAACCCTACATGCCCCTAGGGATATCGAGGAAACCTTTATGGCCTACTATAGTGAGCTATACAATCTAGATGCCTGCCCGAATACTCCCAAAGCAGATTCTTACACTTTTACAGCCTTCCTATCCTCCCTTAACCTCCCATGACTGGATATCAAATTGACCGAACACCTAGCTGACCCCTTGACCTCTCCAGAAATTAAAGAAGCTTTTTAGTCACTCAAACTTCATAAAGCGCCCAGGCCAGACGGTTACACACACCCCTTTTTTTTTTTAAGCATATGCGGTTATCCTCATACCTTATTTGCAAAGAATGTTTGCCGAAACTTTTGAGACGGGCTACCTGTCAAAAGAGTTTCTGGAGGCTTCCATACTAACTATCCCAAAGGAGGGTAAGGATCATACTAACCCTCCCTCTGTCAGAGCTACCGACCTATCTCACTCATTAACCAAGATGTTAAGATTTATGCTAAAATACTAGCCACTACTTCCTAACGTGATACATAGAGATCAGGAAGGCTTTGTGACCAATCGTCAGGGCACAGATAGTACGTGCCGGCTATTAAACATTTTTCAGAAGCAGACAGCTCTGGGAGACCCCTTCTCACCCTGTCCAATGCCGAGAAGGCATTTGACAGTGTGTGGTGGGACTACCTGACAGCAGTGCTAGATTCGGTGGGTTTACCGGACAGCTTCAGGCGGGCGGTGGGGGCGCTATTGTCTCACCCGACGGCCAGGGTAAGGGGCTATTTTGCTCCAGACACAGGTTTGTCCATTGTCCCCTCTCCCCTTTGTACTGGCCATCGAACCACTAGCATCGGCCATCCGCGCGCACAAGGGTATCAAGGGGCTTTATGTTCATGGGACATACCAGAAACTTAAGGGTTTTTGAAGACGATTTGACCGTTTTCCTAACAGACCCAGAAACCTCCCTTTTGAACCTCCTTGAACTCTCTGACTTTTTTGGTAGACTCCCTTACTATAAACTTAATGTAACCAAGACTGAGGCCTACCACTTACATCTCCCAGACACCCAACTTCATGATCTTCAGGCCAAATACAAATTTAAATAGAACCACAAATGGATCAAACACCTAGATGTCTTTCTATCACATGACTTTAAGAAAGTAGCCGAGACCAATTATGACCACTTTTTACAGACTCTCAAACAGACGTTGACACTTCTTAGGTATAAGGAAATCTCCTGGATGGGCAGAATCTCTGCATTTAAAATGATGATCCTTCCAAAACTCACATACTTATATAGATGCCTTCCACTGAAAATCCCAACTACATACCTAGATACTTACCAATCACTCCTGAACAAATATGTCTGGGCGGACTGACGCCCCCGTATAGCGAGCAAGATACTATAGGCCCGATAGACCTTGGGGGCCTAGGTCTTCCCCATCTCAAGCTGTATTATGAACAAGCTTCACTGCCCCATGGTATCCTTCTCCCTGATCTGATATGGATCCCCCAACACTGCAGGGCCCTTGCCTCCCCATCTAATGCAGTCATCAAACACTGCCTCTCTATGTGGCATAAACTGCACCACTCACCAATGGTAGCCCTCAACAGACCCAATCCATAGTATACAGGGGTTGCTCACAGGACTACCAGACTCCAACATCACTGGTTGCACCACCCTAAACATAAGTATATAAGATTTCCAAAACTCCAAATTAGCCACTGGTAAAGGATATAACTTATTAAACCTAGAAGGAGGATTAAAAGAAGCACCAGGCTTCTTAGACCATTCCTTAGCAATCGCATCAGAAACCGCATCTGGAACAGGAAAAACCTCAGGAGTAATCACAGAAGGTTTAAATACAGAATTTAAACGTTTACTGGTTTTGTTATCAAGAGCATCAGACTCCTCAATACCCAAAGTAACCAATACTTCTTTCAACAAAGACAGAATATATTCAATCTTAAAAAGATAAGATTTATCAATTTTAATGTCTGAAGTAGGATCTTCTGAAGCAGAGAGATTCTCTTCAGAGGAGGATATTTCAGTATGTTGTCGGTCATCACAAATTTAATCAGTTTTATGAGAAGTTTTAAAAGACCTTTTACGTTTATTAGAAGGTGGAATAGCAGACATAGCTTTCTGTATTGCATCATCAATATAATTTTTCATATCAACAGGGATATCATGTACATTAGATGTTGAAGGAACAACAGGTGCTGTACTAGTACTAATAGGAATATTATCGGCATGCAAAGGCTTATGACAACCGTTACATAATACAGCCAGAAATATAATCTCAGCTTGCTTACAACAGATACACTTAGCTTTGGTAGAACTGTGTTTAGGCAGCATGGTTCCTACATTAGCTTCTGAGACAGGATCAGACAGACATCTTGCAAAATGTAAAAGAAAAAATAACATTTAAACAAAATATCCAATTTCCCTCATATAGCAGTTTCAGGAATGGGAAAAATGCATATGCTAAATAAGCAAAAAGGCAAACAGCATAGCCCTCTAGAATATTAAGAGAGCAGGTAGCATAAAGGAAGTAGGGTAATATAACCCAAAATAAATATTTGGCGCCAAGTATGACGCACAACGCAAAGTGAAAATTTTTTGGTGCCAAACATCCAGAAACTTGCATCATAACAAGTGCGACTTTGCGCCAAACAAACCAAAGTCAATAAAGACGCAGGAAATGACGAAACTTGCGACACTATAGACGCAAATTGACGGCAAAAAACATTTTGCTTAAAAAATGACAATAAATAACAGAATTTGCGCCCTCACAAGCCTAGATTTGCCAGCGAATTTTAAGGAAAAAAACAAGTCAAATTGGAAAAAAAGACAAAACCCTAGGTAAGGAAATTTTAAAAAAATTACTTCCTAAAACACGATTCTCATACTGAAACTGTTAGACTGCGAAGGGAAATACACATAGACCTGACTCATGGCAAATATAAGTAAATACATATATTTAAAACTTTATATTAATACATAAAGCGCCAAACATAGCCGAGAGTGTCGTAAATAATGATACATACTTACCGAAAACACCCATACACATATAGCAGACCGCTAAACCAGTACTGAAAACATTCAGAAGAGGTAATGGTATAAGAGTATATAGTCTATCTGAAAAGGGAGGTAGGAGATGAATCCTTACGACCGATAACAGAGAACCCTTGAAAAGATTTGCCATGAGTGAAACCATAAAAATCCATCTGACAAACACTGTACTCCAAGAGGAATTGGGCTTCAGAATGCTTAGAAGTGCGTATCATAGAAGAAAAAAATCAAGCACAAACTTACTTCACCACCTCCATAGGAGGCAAAGTTTACAAAACTGAAGTATGTGTGTGGTGGGAGGTGTTTTTATAGGCATTTTGAGGTTTGGTAAACTTTGCCCCTCCTGGTAGGAATGTATATCCCATAAGTCACTAGCTCATGGACTCTTGCCATTTACATGAAAGAAAGCAGTATCAGATATTTAGCAGACTTTTTAGTATATCTCACTGTGTCTTTATCCGCATTACCAATAGGCAGAGATTTTTTAGACAGATAATATCCAATCCCTCTTAATTTAGATTCAATCTTTATATATATATATATATATATATATATATATATATATATATATATATATATATATATATATATATATATATATATATATATATATATATATATATATATATATATATTTATTTATTTATTTTTTTTTTTTTTTCTCTCTCTATGTTGTAGGCATTAGGCCCAAACTAACTGGACATATATCTCATACTATTTGATAAATTCTCACTGTTGCACATACAGGGTACAGACTCACTGCTCAATAATTTACACAACTAGATAAGTTGTTATTTAAGTTAAAATACACTTTCACAACGTATGGAAAAATATATGTCAAATGTTAAAACAAGATCCCCAGCTATGCCGTTAACCCTTTGAGTACTAAGCTGATCACTGTTGGAAAGGTTAGGCGATTACCTTGTCTTGGTGGTCTGTAGCTGCTTAGATGCCAAAGATATAAGCAGCATGTCCCCTTTCCCTATACTTGTTATTGTAATTTTTAAATAAAGCTGCGTGGTGACATTGCGTGTGATGTCACCGTGCAAAACGTGAAGCCCTGGCGATGCCCGTCACTGTACGGGACCGATCACCGGGATAGGAGCCCCCAAATCTCCCTCAAGGTGGGAGAGTGCTAACAACGGCTCTGAGCTGTCGTTGGCACTCAAGGGGTTAAAAAGGAATAAAAAGACAAAAATGCTGCAGGATACAAGCCCTGAGGCCAACTTAGAAACTCCAATGAAAAGCCCTGAGATACAATTAACGATCAATCAGATTTAATATTACCACAATTCGAGTCAGTTAAAAAAGATAGACCTGTCTTCTTAAACCAGGCAATTTTCTAAAAGAATAACAGAGGTCGAGTTTCTAATCTGGAAGACAGATTTAATATACAGGAAGGGAATACGGTAAAATATGAAGACAAAATAAAAGCATTACAATTAAAAATTGATGATCTTAATAATAGATCTCAACGTAGTAACGTCCGAATTGTGAACTTGCCTGAAAGCAAGGAATATGAGGATTTAATATTGTTTGGGGCGAGCACCTTGCCACAGTTATTGGGTCTACAATTGTCAGAAAAGCTAAAGGTGGGAAGATCTCATAGAACAGGGAGTATTAAGAAAAATATTCAGATGGTAGTTCACATCCGAGGATGGTCCTGATAAAATACTTGAATTTCCAAGATAAGATAAGCATAATGAGGCAATATAGAAAGTTGCAAACAGTAAAGATAGGTACCAAGCAGATTTTTTTTATTTCAGGATTTGTCGGTTCAAAAAGAAAGATAATGGCGTCAATTCTGTACAAACTCAATAAATTCCGTAGTAAAGGCAAGTTTGAGATATCAGGCTAAAATAATAATTATAAGTACAGAGGGTACCATTACCTTGAATTCAACAAAGGAGGTTAGAACTTTCTACACAAAAAACAATATTAATGTGTAAAAGCGAATGGCCAAAATGGCTAGTCAGAAGACATACATTTTGTGGTGTGTTATTATTTTCTTTTTTCTTTTAATGTGTTTGATAAGAGAGATAGAGAATACCTTCTCCCCCTCGATTTTTTTTTTCTTATTTCTCGCGTCCCCAACTTCTTCCTCACTCTAGTGCAAAGAATAGATTAAAAAAAAAAATTTAAATAAATAGTTTAACAAGATGAATCCAATCCTAAACATAGTTTCATGGAATGTGGGGGGATAACCTCCCCCATTAAACAGAAAAATATTTTTAAGATGCTTAAAGGGCATAAACCAGATATTATATTTCTGCAAGAATTGCATTTGAAAAGTTCAGAGATACCCAAATTGAAAGTAAACTGGATTTCCGAGATTATAGCCACTCCTTGCAATAAAAGGAAATGTGGTGTAGCTATACTTTTTAAAAAAAATTGTATATAACATTAAGAAACAAGAATTGGACCCATTAGGAAGGTATATGATTGACCAGGTTGAAATTGAAATTAAAGTTTGGACCTTTTTCAATATATACGGCCTGAATAAATTTGAGATGGAGTTATGGTTAAAGATAAAGCATAAGTGAATACCATACTTAGGGCAAAACTTAATGGCTGGAGATTTTAATCTGACTTTATACCCTGAAATGGATATGTTTCTATAGAAAAAAAAGAAGGCATACCAAAAGGGAGGCTAAATTATTTCGTGAATATATCAAACTGTTTAAAGTAAAAGATATATGGTGTCTGCAACACCCTGATGAGCGCAGCTTTTCCCGAGAGTCAAAGGTCCATAAAAACATGTCTATTCTATAGAAGTTCCTGATTGATGATAATCTGTTGGCATTATAGATACACAAAATTGCAGATATAGTATTGGATAATGCTATAATTATCTTGAAGATTAGATCTACCCTCAAATCAGACAGAGGTGAATTTGTTTAGATTCCCTGGATACATGGTAAATAATAAGGGATTCTCTAATTGGCTATCTGGAAGATGGAAAGAGTATTGCTCTTTAAATTTAAACAAGTCATATATCAACAAAATTGAAACCTTTTTGGAAGCAGGGAAAGCTGTCCCCAGAGGGGAAATAAAAGCCTATAGGATAAAAATGAAATGTAAAAGCAAGGCCAGGGAAATTCAGTTAGCAAATCAACTGAGGAATTCATATGCTAGATATTTAAATAACCCAAATCTGAACACATGGAAAAGTTATTCCCAAGATAAATTAGAAAGGGAAATGTTTTTGAAAGAGTAATGGTCAAGTGAAGGTGAGAGCTTTTTGCCAAGTGTATCAGGGGATTTCAGCTAAGCATCTTGCAAAGATTACTAAATTCAGGAAAAATAATAATATGATTATGTTAATTAAAGATGGTAATAAAGTATACACCCAAGCAACAGAGATTAGAGAAGCCTTTTATAAATGTTATAAAGAATTATAATCGAGAGATAACATTAATAATGAAGAGAAAGGGAAATTCTGGCAAAAGATAAAAGTAATTTTTGCAAAATCACACAGAAGAAGGCTATGCACAAAATGAATTCTGAAGTTTCAGAAGAGATAAAAAGGGCAATAAATAAAGCAAAATAGAATAAAGCCCCAGGGCCAGATGGCCTGTCTGCTGAGTTCTATAAGATTACTATGGACAAAGTTGTTGATATATTAGCTAAGGTATATAATATAAATATTATTTAAAAAAATTTATTGAATTCACCACTTTTCTGATTCAATAATTTCACTAATTGATAAAAAGGTAATCTTTGTTAAATGATAACAAAATCCTGATGTCTATTTTGGCTGAAAGACTCAAAAAGGTAATTGGTAAATTGATTCAAAAAGATCAGACTGGTGTCATTCCGGGCAGAAACCCATATTTTGTGCAGGGTCGTGATAACGTTAGATCATTATTTTAAAATAAACCAAGATGCCAATAAAAATCTTAAAAGTGATGTAGCAATTGTGACAATAGATGCAGAAAAAGCATTTGATTTGAATAGTATGGGATCACTTGTTCACAACACTTAGTAAATTTGGGTTTTCCGGCAACCTGGTTAATTTGATTAAATTGATATATAATAAACCAAGATCCCAATTAATGGTCAATGGCGAATTATCACATTACATTACCCTTCAAAAGGGGACACGTCAAGGTTGCCCGTTATCTCCTCTACTATTTGATATCGTGCTGGAGCCATTAGCAATCTGGTTGAGACAAGAATTAAAAGGGATTAAGTTAGGAGAACAAAATTTGGTAATTTCACTATACGCTGACGATATACTGTTCTTTCAAGACACTAATATAAGTATCCCTAGATGTTTAGAGCTTATTGGTAGGTATAGCCAATTCTCAGGGTATAAAATAAATTCTAACAAATCTGAGTTATGACGGGTAAATAAAACACATAGTTACACATTCATTCAAGGAAGTAAAATATATAAACTATTTAGGAATCAAAATAGGGAAAAACCCTAAGGACTGGTACCAACTCAATTATACAGAGTTATTTGATAATATTCAGGCAGAAATGAACAGATGGTATATACACTCTCTTTCTGCAAAAATCATGCCGATTAAAACAATTTTTTTCAGAACCTGCCGCTGTTTATTTTAAGGAAGGATGTGGAAAGATACAATAGGGCTTGCTCGCTTTTTAATTTGGGGGGGAAAAAAAAAAGTCAATAGAAAAATTATCACATAATAGAAAGTATGGTGGTTTTTCACTTCCCAATATTGGTTATTATAACTGTATTACAATGGCCAAATTTGGGATAGATTGGCTAAACGAATCCAATTATGCCACCTACTATGAGATGGAAACATCACTAATAGCCCATTTTGATCTTAAAGCAATCCTCCATTGTCCATATAAAAAGCTCCCAAGTCAGCAATTTGCTGACATTCTCTAATAATATAAGGGCCTGACAGAAATATTGCCACCTTATGGGACAAGATATCCCAATATTTACCTATTACTGGCATTCCGGATTTTACACCTGGGTTATATAATAAGGTATTTAGAGAATGGCGGCAAAAGGGGCCAGTGAAACAAGCACAGCTAAAACAAGAAGGTATCAATGCAATCCAAACTTATGAAGAGCTGGTAGAGAAATTCGCTTTCCCAGCAAAAAATATTAATGCATATTTGCAGGGACAGAGTTTTTTAGGTTAACCAATACAGTTATTTGGATTTGAATAGAGCCTACAAGAAATAGATACAGGACTTACGTTACATAAGGCTGGGATAAGGTCAATCTCATATTGGTATAAAATGTTGACTACTGTGTCCGGACAAAAACATTAATAGCTTAAAGGATACATTTGTGAAATACTTCAAAATAATTCAATCAGAAGAAATTATAGGAAGCATAAAGCGAGCAGAATCTGCAACCGAATTAGTCAGCTGGAAAGAGACCCAATTAAAACTGATCAATAACTACTATCTTACCCCAGACAGGATTAGTAAATGGATGCAAGAAAGAAGACATGAAAAAGGTTTTAAATGTAATAGGGAGAGAGCAGATATGATGCATTGTCTATGGTAATGTCCAAAAATAAGGCAATATTGGGGGTAAATACAGTTCTGCCTAAATAAATACTTACAGGGGGAGACCTCTATTGAGTCCTTTCATATCTATGCAATTAGAGTGTGTATTCAGGGAACTTACATCTAACCAATATGGCCCTTTTGGCCGCACAAAATTTAATTTTCAAAGAATAGAAACTGCAAATGACTATAGATCGGCAAGATTTAAAAGCAAAATCTGAAAAGCAATTTAGATTATTCTTCCATAAGTGGAGGAGAGTGATTTTATCATGGCCCCCCCAGTACAGATGCAATACCTTTCATTACTCTTGTGTTGGAAGAGTTTCTCTCTCTGTCTACAATCAGTAACCAAGTCTAAGACATAAATTAGAGGGCCCACATGTGGGGAGCGAGGGGGTGGTGAGGAGAGTCTTTTCTTTCCCTTTTTTTTTTTCAATTTGAGGGATATATTTTGATATGTCTGTAATGATTGATATATTTTATGAGAGATGTCTTTAAAGAGCAAGGAAAAAATCAAAACCAATTCTTTTAACTTCTGTGTTTTATATAGGAGCTGCGTCTCCAATGATTTGTTCGCTCTTAATAAAGAGGTTGGTTTTGGAGGAAAAAAAAAAAAATTAAATGCTTTTCAGAACTCTCAGAACACTTTATTTATGATCACGATCAAAATGTGGATACGTTCAGATGGAGAGCAATTGAAGTGGTACATACACCAGTCAGAGGCGGCAATAGAATGACACTTTTGGGCCGCCAACAGGTGTATTGGATTCACAAATTGCAGTCTCTAATACCCAAAGGATTCAACTCACAATATGATATAATCAACTATTCGTAATTATTATTTTCGTTCTAACAGTTGATTTATCATTCCCTTTTTTCTATTTTTATACGGGAGCCGATATCCGTCTTTTTCTTCATCCTGAATCCGGAGTGTGGGGACTTCATTGGATTGCACCCGTCTGACGTCATCTCCCAGAGCCGAAGGTCGTTTACCGCACATGTGTGTTGACCTAAGGAGTCGGAGGAGGGGTGAGGTTAATACCGCGCATTGTGGAGCAAAGATGAGCTGTGACCTCAACGGACAGTGAAGTAAGACAGACAGGCGTTGGTCCTGAAAGCTTCATCAGAGGCACTGGAGGACTCACAGGGATCCGTGGTAGCTGGCAGCCTAATGGCAATTAAGCGGCAAAGTACCGTAACTCTGCAGAGACAGCTGTATCATGAGTGGAGTGCTCAAATCTGCTGTTTAACCTCCGCCTGCATGTAAAACGAAATCTTGGGGCATGATTACTTTGCAAGTAAGACTTTAGCTCTAATGATATTGAAATCACTGTGTGAATAGTGGTTTACCATTTTGTCCAGTAACCCTACTGACCGGTTTAAGAGAGAACTTTAACACTTGATGAATGATGGGTTAGATGGAGGACATTTGGACATGGATACAGATTTTATATGTGGGAAATCCATGTATTCCTATATTCCACCATCTCCCTAAAGTCCACAAGTCTTTAGTGGGTGTCAAAGGTCATCATATAGTGAGTGGGATTGATTCTCTTTTAGAGCTACTATCCTTATGGTTATTTTTGATTCTAAAGCCCTTCATTTTGAATTTGCCTACATATTTGCGTGATATCAAACGTGTTGAAAGTAATTGATTCAGTTAAATGGTTAATGTAGTTGCCTTGTTTTGCTTTTTTTCAATAAAGCTGCCGGCCTTAGCGCAATTGATTATTTTTAGACACACTACACAAGATACACATACTGTACATACATCGAGGGTGACAAGCCATTACTTTTTGAGTGAGTCTCTAGAGATGCGGTACAACTATGGGGGCCAAGTTTGATCCCTCCTATGCAAAAAATTTTTACGGTTGGTGGGAGCTGTTCCGCATCTTAGTAGATGGAAACCCCTAGAGGAGTTTTTGTGCTCTCTATAAACAATTTATAGACGACTTGATTTTTGTGTGGGAGTGCAGGTATAAACAAGCAGTAGCCTTTGTGGAGTATCTTAACAACAATGATCTTGGTTTAAGATTTACGTTTGAACACAAAAAGTAACAAATGGATGACTTGGATGTTACATTAATGGGATCTAATACATCTAAGATTTTGACAAAGGTTTATTGTAAACCTATATCTGGAAACTCATTGCTTTAAGACAAGAGTTGCCAACTGAAACATGTCTCATATGCGGTAGCTAAGGGGCAGTTTGTAAGACAGACTCAATTGTTCACAGCATAAAGATTATAAACAAGAGGCAGGTAACTTAACCAACAGTCTAAAAGAAAGGTGCTTTCCTAAAGATGTAGTCCAGAGGGCCAAATATGAATAAGGTAGACAAAGGTGGATAGAAAATCTTGTTACAAGACAAACCTAAAAAAATAAAATAAAAAAAATGATCAGCATTCTAACATAGTAATATTTGTTACCACTTACAGTGCTCAATATTATGAGATTTGTAAAATTGTACGTAAACACTTCCCCCTGCTCTCTGCAGATGATAAATTACTGAGGCAGGTCTTAAATTTCCTACAAAAGATGTAAGGACCATATGTAACATGGTGTCACTGTCAGTTACAACCTTTGACTCGACAAAATAAATTCTTGGCTTACATGCCATGGAATGTTTAGATGTGGACACCAAAAGTGCAGACCTTGTACCTATGCTTCTATAACCAATTATTTTTCCTCTATGGTGACTGGAGAGGAGTCACGCATTGAAGGTTGTCTACATTGAAACTTTACTTATGTGATTAATCTATTCACTTGTTTTCAATGTAGAGTGCGATTGAACACTAGGGATGTCAGATTGAGAATACAAGAACTTTTCTCGACCATTAATGCGGGCACCTATTTATTCTTCTCCAATAATACAACATTTTGTAATTCACCATCAAAAAAATTTGTCAACATTTAAATCATGTGTTATAGAAAAGGTATCCACGTCTGGGAGGGGACAAGCAAAAATTATTAAACAAAAGGGAGATCTGGATATTTAAACTTAGAACAAGGTTACCTTAAGGTCTGAACTTAGAATACGACTTAACTATTGGGAGTGATATTCTTTGGTACTCAATGTATAAGAACATGTCCCTATATATAAGGTGTATCTATCCCATGTATACATCAGTCTCTTCTGGATATGTATAATCTATTTTTTAATTGATTCAATCTGCTGGAAATATCGAGCACTGAGATTTTCAATGATGTTTGGGTTATATAATGTATAGTGTACAGAGGCAAAAAGATAAGAGAAAAGCGCTAACTTAAAGCTGCAAATAGGGATCATAAATGTGTAAAAATATTTATTAAAAACAGATTAATATCATAAAAAGTACATATATTGTATCATACAGTAATAGAAGTGTGTGGACAATTGGGACGTCTCCCAAACAAAGCTATCTAGCTTATATCTGATATATATTCAAGGTGATTACTTAAAAATACTGCTCTATTACATGCTTATAGCAATACAAAGAAACAATAAAACAATCACTGTTGCAAATAAAAACAAACAATGTAGCAATAATATACACCTGTATATGTGTTGGAGACCAAAATAGCGACCTGGATATCAGAGTGAAACGTATGTATCGCTATGCTGCAAACACAGTCAGAGAGTGTCTCGTGGTGATGTAATAGAGTTATCACTCTAGCTCCAAACAGACATAGGTTTGCTACCTTATGAGACGCTGTCCTGGCATCCATGCCGTGTGTCTCTTCAAAGTGAAATTTTCTCCTCTTGATGGAGTGTGACTTTGTACCTGTAGGGATATTACCCGATATCTTCAATGCTTTTGTCTCTATGAGACAGTGGTTTCAAAGAGTGCTAAGTTGGTGTCTCCTCTCCTCCGTGTCTGAGGTCGTTGGAGACACGCAATTTCTCTATGTGACGTCAGAGGTCAGAGATGGCATCCTTAGGAAAATAACAGCTGATCCATTAGAAAAGTATCGCTAGTAGAGATTTCACACATATCCTGTTCAGGGGTGATCCTTCTAGCCGTTTCCTTTTGTATCTTTGTCGCAAAAGTGCGATTACTTCTGAATGTCTTTGGTTGTTACAAAGCGATATGCAAAGTGCAGTACCTTGTATTTAAAAAAACAGGCAGCAAAGGCTTCTCTTATTTTCCGGCTTGTTCCGTCTGTGTCCTTATTCCTACAGTGAAGTAGTTAAGTGAGCTCCTGTAGTGAAAAAAGTTACAGTAGTACATTCCTCCTGTTTAGAAGTGGTTTATAACCTACCGAAGGGCTCCCCAAACATCAGTTGTATGGTTGCATCGTTTCTTTAAGCAATGTCGACATCAGACATATCACCAGTATTGGTGAGTGAAGTTTACAGTATATTTGCTAAATTTGATTGCTTATATCGTATTATTGGATTACCGTATAATGACACATCATATTTGAATATGTGAGATTTATGGGAGTACTTTAACTTCTTGTTAGAAAAAAAATCCCATTCCTTGTACCAACAAAGGAACAGGAACAATTACTCCCATAGATTCAAAGGATTCTTTCAGATTAGATAAAAAATAAATGTGTGTATACACACACAATATATATACACACACACACACACACACACAATATATATATATATACACACACATACACACTTTATTAGGTACACCATATGCTAGTACTGGGCTGGACACCCTTTTGTCTTAAAAACTGCCTTAATTCTTTGTGGCATAGATTCAACAAGGTGTTGGAAACCTTCCTCAGACATTTTGGTCCAAATTGACATGAGTGTATCATGCAGTTGTTGGCTGCACATCCATGATGCAAATCTCACATTCCAACACATCCCAAAGGTGCTCTATTGGATTGAGATCTGGTGACTGTGGAGGCCATTGGAGTACAGTGAACTCGTCATGTTCAAGAAACCAGTTTGAAATTATTTGAGTTTTGTGACATGGTGCATTATCCTGCTGGAAGTAGCCATCAGGAGATGGGTACACTGTAGTCATAAAGGGATGGACATGTTACCAGCCATGGATCATAATACGCACCCTGTCATGATTAAGTTTCTCCACTTCCAGACCAAACTCCTTATCCTGAGGGCATATAGAAAGGTTGAGAAAGGTTGAGACCCTGACCTATGAAAACTCTAGACTTTTGTTGTTCCAGGATTGATCTAATGAGGAGGCGTAGAGAGTTCTCCTCAATTTGTTCAAAGTTACACAGAGAGGGCAGACAGGCCTATTTGTTATACCCAGCTAAGCTTAAGATAGCTACCTCTAGAGGCCCTAAGTTTTTTGACTCCCCGCAAACAGCACAAGAGTACCTAGATGCAGAAAGCGGTTCCAGAAGCCCTAGACATTCTAGGGAAGGTGAAGGGTGATAGATCATACTGTACTAGGGTTAATTACGATATATCCTTTACAGATTGAGTAATGGCTTATACAGCCAAGACAAAGATGATACTTCATTTTGACAGGGGGCTCCCCACAATCTTGTTTTATATGTTTACTATTCTGGTTTATTGATATGGTTAACAGTTATAACTGAGTTAAGTCAATCCAGGTTGCACAAGTTTAATCAGGTTAAAGGTTTTACTCTACCACATAATCGTACTGGGGAAGGTGGAATAGGGAATAATAATCTTGAAGGGTATTTAAAGGGAGCAATAGGTTTTGTTTACAGTTACTTGCTAATTTTCTCATTTTTCAGAGTCATATACCCAAGAGAGGTTACTTGCCCAAAATGGAGAACACCCCAAAGTGATATCTTATTAACTTGCGATTTGTGTTTATGTTCAATAGATACACTATGGGCTCAGGGTGGGGCAGGAACATCTAAGTTTGTAAGGTTTATCCAAGTTTTGCACTGTATATTATTTATGGCTGTTTATAAAGGAATTATGTTGAGGGAACTATGTGTTATTACAGAACCATCCGGAGCACTGACACCTGATGGGATTGACCTGAAATTCTATTTTCTTTTTTTTTCCTCTAGCATGCAATGTTGTCTCTCAGACTTCGATGAGGGGATCCAGCACATTTTTACTTTTTTTTTTTCTTCTGACCCCGCTTATTCATAGGGTATCATAACAGATAGTACAATTTAGTATTTATTCTTGGAACGTAGGGGGAATACACTCCCCCAATAAAAAGAAAACCATTATTACGCAACTCAGAAAGAGAGTGGCAGATATTGCGTTTCTGCAGGAGATGCACTTGATTGACCTAGAGCATACCAAATTGAAGTCAGACTGGGTAGGGAGGGTTGAATATGCCTCGTATAAAAGGGCCCGTAGAGGAGTGGCTATATTATTTGGAAAGAAACTAGACATAGATGTCACAACGATAATCAGTGACCCAGAGGGACGATACATCTTCAGGCCAAAATTGCTGGCAAAAAAGTACACACTATGCCATATCTATGCGCCCAATCAAAAAACTAAAACATTCTGGGAAGATTTAATTAGAATTTTGACCCCTTTCCTGGATTCTGCCCTTGTAATTGGAGGCGATTAAAATTTAACTCCCAATCCAAGGTGTGACTGGCTCAGGGATCTCAATAGAGATGAGGGGCCTAGGCCCAGGCTTAACAGCAAATTTGAATTAGAAATTTTCCAAACTTTGGGATCCTTGCTGTGTGTGGTAGATATATGGCGCAAACTAAACCCAGATGGCAAATATTTTACCTGTATCTCCCGGGCCTCTCCTGCTATGTCCCGCATTGACCTATTTTTAACCTCCAACTCTCTTATTCCTCAAGTTGTAGATGCCAAGATAGGGGACGTGATTGTTTCTGACCATGCACCCATAAGCCTCTTTTTAGATACCTTACCTCCCTTGGGCAACCGCCAAACTCTTAGATTCCTACAATATTTGATTAAATCCCAGGAATTTCAGTACTATATGGAAGAATGTTGGGATGATTTACAAACCAACAATGCGCCGCATTTGCAGAATCTCTGGGGAACGGCGAAGTGAACCCACACGGCTTCATCATCAGACATATTTTACTAATAAAAAAAGAATACGACGCGCTCCTGGCTTACCAGGCTTCCCAAGCTCTATTACGAACTAAGGGCAACTATACTATAGGTACGGGTAGATATATATACACATAAACACTTTATTAGGTACACCATATGCTAGTACTGGGCTGGACACCCTTTTGTCTTAAAAACTGCCTTAATTCTTTGTGGCATAGATTCAACAAGGTGTTGGAAACCTTCCTCAGACATTTTGGTCCAAATTGACATGAGTGTATCATGCAGTTGTTGGCTGCACATCCATGATGCAAATCTCACATTCCACCACATCCCAAAGGTGCTCTATTGGATTGAGATCTGGTGACTGTGGAGGCCATTGGAGTACAGTGAACTCGTCATGTTCAAGAAACCAGTTTGAGATTATTTGAGTTTTGTGACATGGTGCATTATCCTGCTGGAAGTAGCCATCAGGAGATGGGTACACTGTAGTCATAAAGGGATGGACATGTTAAGCAACAATACTCAGGTAGGCCGTGGAGTTTAAACAATGCTCAATTGGTACTAAGGGGCCCAAAGTGTGCTAAGAAAATATCCCCCACAACATTACACCACCACTACCAGCCTGAACCATTGATACAAGGCAGGATGGATTCTTTCATGTGATTCACGCCAAATTCTGACCCTGCCATCTGAATGTGACAGCTGAATTGAGACTCATTAGACCAGGCAATGTTTTTCCAATCTTCTATTGTACAATTTTGGAGAGCCTGTGTGAATTGTAGCCTCAGTTTACTGTTCTTAGCTGACAGGAGTGGCACCCGGTGTGGTCTTCTGCTGATGTAGCCCATCTGCTTCAAGGTTCAACGTGTTATGTGTTCAGAGATGGTATTCTGCATACCTTGGTTGTAACGAGTGGTTATTTGAGTTACTGTTGCCTTTCTATCATCTCGAACCAGTCTGCACATTCTCATCTGACCTCTGACATCGAGGCATTTTCGTCCACACAACTGCCGCTCACCAGATATTTTCTCTTTTTTAGACCATTCTCTGTAAACCCTAGAGATGGTTGTGCGTGAAAATTCCAGTAGATCAGCAGTTTTTTTAAATACTCAGACCAGCCCGTCTGGCACCAACAACCATGCCACGTTCAAAGTCACTTAAAATCCTTTCTTCCCCATTCTGATGCTCGGTTTGAACTTCAGCAAGTCGTCTTCACCACATCTAGATGCCTAAATGCATTGAGCTGCTGCCATGTGATTGGTTGAGTAGCAAGTTGTGTTACTAATCAATTGAACAGGTGTACATAATAAAGTGGCTAATGGAAAAAAAAAAAACACACACACACACCACCACAAGTAGTTCCCTCTTACTGGCACTTAGAAATCTACAGATAACAATGAAAAGTTCAATCATTTCTGAATAGTTTACTTTAAATAGAAATATTGTTACATAATTATATCACCTGTGTATACAGACAAAGATTACATTTTACAAAATAAAGCTTTAATTTCAAAGAAATAAAGTGAGCTTTGGTTACCTATTTTCCCTGTGACGAGCACTTGACTGTTGAGGGCTCTGGTTTGATCTCCGGGAAACTTTTTTATCTTTTTCGTCTTCTTTGGTCACCTAATTTTTTAAAGGGATAAAAAAAAAAAAAACAACAACAAATGCATGGTAAAGAAAGTTCAAAAGAAGATTTTGTTTCATTTCTAGGAAAGAAAGCAAATATTAAAAATATTTACAATCCACAAAATACCCACAAAGTTAGCAAGTTCACATACAAACAACTTAATTATGCAAAAATATAAGAAATGCCACATAAATTTCTTCAGACAGAGAGAATATAAAAGAACAGAAAAAAAAAAATCAACTGGATAAAACAAAATATGGTGTATATTGTAGTGAAATTATAAAAGTTGATAAGACAAGAAATAAGTGGACATAAAATAGCATAAGCTCTAATTAAATAGTTTTTCTAGAAAAAAACAAAATATATTCCACAAAGAAATAATGGTATTTGTTTTTTAGTTAGAGCTTAATATGTACCTCTTCTTTCTTAATTTCTTTTTCTTGGTGTTCAATGGTCTCTACTTTAACTGTAGTTGATGAAGGAGGTTCAGGTTGAAGAAGAAGATAACTTTTGGTGTTCACGGCATCAAAAAGTTTGTCCACAAAGCCTTGGGTCTCTGAAGGGAAAGAGAATACAATTTTTAAAAAGTTTCCAATTTTCTTCTGTTATCAAATTATTTTCAATTCTCATGTTATTCTTTGTTGAAGATACCTAAGTAGGTAGTGTGCACATGCCTGAAGCCCTACATGACAGGAAATAGTGCTGCCATCTAGTGCTACTGCTAATATATAACATTGTTGCAAAACTGCTGCAGACTTGTGCACACTCTTGATCTTACATTTCTGCTTTTCAAATAAGGATAACAAGAAAACAAAGAAAATATGATAATAGAAGTAAAGTGTAATTACCTTGTATCAAAGCCTCAGCACACTGCCCCCTTATTTCAATTCTTTTAACAGACTTGCATTTTAGCCAATCAGAGCTGTCTCCATAGTAAATTCACGTGAGCTCAATGTTATCTATATGAAACACGTGAACTAGTGGTGAAAAACTATCAAAATGCATTTAGATTAGAGGTGGCCTTCAAGGTCTAAGAAAAGAAATTAGCATATGAACCTCCTAGGTTTAGCTTTCAACTAAGAATACCAAGAGAACAAAGCAAAATTGGTGATAAAAGTAAATTGGAAAGCTGTTTAAAATTACATGCCCTATTTAAAACATGAAAGTTTTTTTTGGACTTGACTGTCCCTTTAAGAAGGTGATCTACAAACAGCTGGACTAAAAGGACCAGTCAACACATTCGATTTGCATAATCAACAAATGCAAGATAACAAGACAATGCAATAGCACTTAGTCTGAACTTCAAATGAGTAGTAGATTTTTTTTATTAACAAATTTCAAAGTTATGTATATTTCAACTCCCCTTGTACCATGTGATAGCAATCAGCCAATCACAAATGCATATACTTATAGTCTGAATTCTTGCACATGCTCAGTAGGATCTGGTGACTCAAAAATTGTAAATATAAAAGACTGCACATTTTTTTTTTAATGGAAGTAAATTGGAAAGTTGTTTAAAATTACATGCTGTATCTGAATCATGAAAATTTAATTTAAACTGAGTGTCCCTTTAAGCTTACATGCTAAGGGAGTTCAGGGGATAGCAATGGAGGAGAGGAACCGCTATAAAGAAAGGTTAGTGTAGGTTGTATGCATCCCTGAACAGTAAAGTTTTTAGGGAGTACTTAAAGCTTTCAAAACTAGGGGAGAGAGTTTTGTGGAGCGAGGCAGAGAGTTCCACAAGATAGGAGCCAGTCTGGAGAAGTCCTGTAAATGGGAGTGTGAGGAGGTAACGAGAGGAGGACAAGGTCTGAGATATAGGGTGGGGAGCAGTGCAGTTGAGGGCTTTGTATGTCAGTTAGAATTTTGTTTTTAATCCTGGAGGCAAGAAGAAGCCAGTGAAGGGATTGGCAGAGAGGTGCAGCAGATGAAGAGCGACATGTAAGAAAGATGAGCCTGGCAGAGGCATTCATTATGGCTTGTAAAGGAGCTAGGCAGCAGCTGGGGAGACCAGAGAGGACAGAGTTGCAGTAATCGAGGCGGGAAGTTGTGTCTTGTGTAAGGAAGTGTCTAATTTAAGAGATGTTTTTAAGGTGGAAGCGGGGTGTGGGGAGTGAAAGAAAGATCCGAGTCAAATGTGACCCCAAGACATCGGGCATGTGGGGTAGGGTTAATGATGGAGTTCGACAGTTATAAAGAGATTGGGGGTGGAGATTTTGGAAGAAGGGGGGGGGAATAAGGAGCTCAGTTTGGAGAGATTTAGCTTGAGGTAGTGAGAGGACATCCTGGAAGAGATGTGAGAAAGACAGTTAATGACACGGGTTAGCAAGAAAGGAGATATGTCTGGTGCAGAGAAGTAGATTTGGGTGTCGTCGGCATACAAATAATATTAGAAACTGTGGGACTTAATTATGGAACCTAATGATGAAGTGTAGATTGAGAAGAGACGGGATAGAGTCTTGCGGTACCCCGACAAAGTGATGACGGGCAGAGGAGGTCCCAGAGAAGGCTACACTAAAAGGTACGGTTTGACAGGTAGGAAGGAATATTATACAGATGAAATTACTACACAATTGTCTGATGGGAAGGTGTATAGAAGGCTGACAGGTAACCCTATCTTTAGTATAAAGAAAGAAATCGATGGTTGCATAAAAAATGCCCCTAAGAATGGCCTTATAGGGAAGGATACAGCCAAGTTAATCTTAGAGTCTGAGGATATTACTCAAGTTCTATACACCCTCCCTAAAGTCTATAAGTGCTTAGAAGCTCCCCCTGGCCGCCCTATTGTGGCGGGGATGGGCTCTGTTTTATCTAAAGTCTCTATATATCTGGATAGAGTGTTAAGACCCCTTGTCCATTCTAGTTCCTATATTAAAAACACTGGGGATTTTTTGATCAAATTCCAGAATCTGTCTATTGAGAGTAATAAGGGAATTGTGTTCAGTCTTGATGTAGCTTCATTGTACACTTCTATATCGCATGAAGCAGGGATTGGAGCAGTGGCTAAGGTGATAAGTCAATATGTAGGTTTTACCCGGGTACAGATAGAATTTATTTTACAGTTGTTAAATATTGTCCTGGGTTGTAATTACTTTTTATTTGAGGATTACTATTATTTACAGCTCCAAGGTACTGCCATGGGTTCCAATGTCGCCCCTACATATGCCAATATTTTTATGAATATTTTTGAAGAATACTTTGTCTATGGCCACCCATTATTTTTACAGAATGGCGATACATGCTATTTTTGGCATATGGCAGGGCGACATTGGGACCCTTGAGAGATTTGTTTCTGATCTAAATTCTTCTACTTATAACATTAAATTTAAACTAGTGACTAGTGAAGACAGTTGTCTTTTTGGATACCAAGATATCAAGAAATGCACAGGGTTTCTCTATTGATTTGCATATATAAAGAGACTGATTGTAACACTCTTCTCCACTACACTAGCGCCCATCCCCCTTCTCTCATCAAATCCCTTCCTAAAAGTCAATTTTTGAGGGTGAGATGTATTGTGTCCGAGGATGATTTGGTAAAACAGAGACTTAGGGAGATGGGTGATCGCTTTAGAGCTAGGGGATACCCTAATGATCTTATTGAATCTGAGATTGACAATGCCCTTAGGATCTCTAGACAGTCTCTTAATGAGAAAAGACCCTGAAAAAAAGAAATCTGACAGAATGGTTTTTATTAGTCAATATTCCCCTCTTAGTATACAAATTCAGAAGGTTTTATGCCTACACTGGCATGTTTTGAGGACCTGTGATCCTAGGGTCAAATAATTATGTAAACCCTTTATGCTTGCCTACAAAAGGGGAAGGAATTTGAAAGATACATTGGTATGTGAAGATATTGGCCCTTCTAAAAAAAGTTAAATTGGCAAGAAGAATTTGGGAAATTTTCCTGCTGCTACTTAGCTTCTTAATTCCTATGGAAGCAGTAAGGGTGTACTTAGTTTTTCACACATGGCTTCTCCATTTATTTTTGTTAAATAAACCATGACAGTAATATATCATGTGTTGTTAATCAGAGGCTGAGTTTACCTCATTTTAAGACCTGCAAAGGATCAGATGATTGTTATGGCTTGATACATAAAACCATATAATTCAAAGAGGTTGTACTTTATTTTTCACATGACTGTAAATCCCTTACCCCTTCTAAAGCAACCTGATCCCTGCTCCTTTATGGCCATCTCCCATGAGCCTTCAAGGTGAACACCCTACCCCTTTAAGACAACCTGACCTCTAAAATGCTTTAAATTGTCAGTCCACTTATTTACTTTTGTAGGTTTAATTCCATTCAGTGGTCACTCCTTGTAAATATGCTATATAAAAAAAAAATTAATACCTTTTTATTTTAGTACTGGCAGACTTTCTGCCTGCACTTAAGATGGCGGGGACAATTGTGGGGTGGGGGAGGGAAGAGAGCTGTTTGGGAGGGACCAGGGGGTGTGATGTGTCAGGTGGGAGGCTGATCTCTACACTAAAGCTAAAATTAACCCTGGCACTGCTGGGCATAATATACGTGTGATGCGCAACAGCATTTAGCAGCCTTCTAATTACCAAGAAGCAACGCCAAAGCCACATATGCCTGCTATTTCTGAACAAAGGGGATCCCAGAGAAGCATTTACAACCATGTATGCCATAATTGCACAAGAGGTTTGCAAATAATTTCAGTGAGAAACCTAAAATTGTGAAAAATGTAACTTTTTTTTAATTTGATCGCATTTGGCGGTGAAATGGTGGCATGAAATATACCAAGATGGGCCTAGATCAATACTTGGGGTTGTCAACTACACTAAAGCTATAATTAACCCTAGACGCTCCCTAATTAACCCCTTCACTGCTGGGCATAATAGACATGTGATGCGCAGCAGCATTTAGTGGCCTTCTAATTACCAAAAATCAAACGCCAAAGCCATATATGCCTGCTATTTCTGAACTTCTAGATTGTAAATTCCCACGGGAACAGGGCCCTCAATCCCTCCTGTATGTGTTTGTAAATTTAGTCCTGTATCTTACAAGTCTTGTATTGTTTTTTTAAATGAATTGTATACATGGACAGTGCTGCGGAATATGTTGGCGCTTAATAAATAAAAGTATAATAATAAATAATAACAAAGGGGATCCCAGAGAAGCATTTACAACAATTTATGCCATAATTGTACAAGTTGTTTGCAAATAATTTCAGTGAGAAACCTAAAGTTTGTGAAAAAGTGAACGCTTTTTTTTTTTTTATTTGATCGCATTTGGCGGTGAAATGGTGGCATGAAATATACCAAAATGGGCCTAGATCAATACTTTGGGATGTCTTCTAAAAAAAAAAAAAAATACATGTCAAGGGATATTCAGAGATTCCTGAAAGATATCAGTGTCCCAATGTAACAAGCGCTAATTTTGAAAAAAAGTGGTTTGGAAATAGCAAACTGCTACTTGTATTTATTGCCCTATAACTTGCAAAAAAGCAAAAAACATTCTAAACTCAGTACAAAATTTATAAACTATTTAGCATGGGTGTTTTTTGGTGGTTGTAGATGTGTAACAGATTTTGGGGGTCAAAGTTAGAAAAAGTGTGTTTTCCCCTCATTTTATTTTTTATAGTAAATTATAAGATATGATGAAAATAATGGTATCTCTAGAAAGTCCATTTAATGGGGAGAAAAACAGAATTTATGCTTACCTGATAAATTACTTTCTCCAACGGTGTGTCCGGTCCACGGCGTCATCCATAACTTGTGGGAATATTCTCTTCCCCAACAGGAAATGGCAAAGAGCACAGCAAAAGCTGTCCATATAGTCCCTCCTAGGCTCCGCCCACCCCAGTCATTCGACCGACGGACAGGAGAAAAAACAGGAGAAACCATAAGGTGCCATGGTGACTGTAGTTAAAGAAAGAAATTCATCAAACCTGATTAAAAAACCAGGTCGGGCCGTGGACCGGACACACCGGTGGAGAAAGTAATTTATCAGGTAAGCATAAATTATGTTTTCTCCAACATTGGTGTGTCCGGTCCACGGCGTCATCCATAACTTGTGGGAACCAATACCAAAGCTTTAGGACACGGATGAAGGGAGGGAGCCAATCAGGTTACCTAAACAGAAGGCACCACAGCTTGCAAAACCTCTCTCCCAAAAATAGCCTCCGAAGAAGCAAAAGTATCAAATTTGTAGAATTTGGCAAAAGTGTGCAGGGAAGACCAAGTCGCTGCCTTACATATCTGATCAACAGAAGCCTCGTTCTTGAAGGCCCATGTGGAAGCCACAGCCCTAGTACAGTGAGCTGTGATGCGTTCAGGAGGCTGCCGTCCGGCAGTCTCGTAAGCCAATCGGATGATGCTTTTTAGCCAAAAGGAAAGAGAGGTAGCAGTAGCTTTTTGACCTCTCCTCTTGCCAGAATAAACGACAAACAGAGAAGACGTTTGTCTGAAATCCTTTGTTGCTTCTAAATAGAACTTTAAAGCACGAACTACATCTAAATTGTGTAACAAACGTTCCTTCTTTGAAACTGGATTCGGACACAAAGAAGGCACAACTATTTCCTGGTTAATATTCTTGTTGGAAACAACCTTTGGAAAGAAACCAGGTTTAGTACGCAAAACAACCTTATCTGAATGGAACACCAGATAGGGCGGATTACACTGCAAAGCAGATAACTCAGAAACTCTTCTAGCAGAAGAAATAGCAACCAAAAACAGAACTTTCCAAGATAACATCTTGATATCTATGGAATGTAGAGGTTCAAACGGAACCGCTTGAACAACTGAAAGAACTAAATTCAGACTCCAGGGAGGAGTCAAAGGTCTGTAAACAGGCTTGATCCTGACCAAAGCCTGAACAAAAGCTTGAACATCAGGCACAGCTGCCAGTCGTTTGTGTAACAAGACAGATAAAGCAGAAATCTGTCCCTTTAGAGAACTCGCTGATAATCCCTTATCCAAACCTTCTTGTAGAAAGGAAAGGATCCTAGGAATTTTGATCTTACTCCATGAGAATCCCTTGGATTCACACCAACAGATATATCTTTTCCATATTTTATGGTAAATTTTTCTAGTTACAGGTTTTCTGGCTTGTACCAGAGTATCTATTACAGAATCCGAAAACCCACGCTTAGATAAAATCAAGCGTTCAATTTCCAAGCCGTTAGCTGGAGAGAAACTAGATTTGGATGTTCGAATGGACCTTGTACTAGAAGATCCTGTCTCAAAGGTAGCTTCCATGGTGGAGCCGATGACATATTCACCAGGTCTGCATACCAAGTCCTGCGTGGCCACGCAGGAGCTATCAAGATCACCGAGGCCCTCTCCTGCTTGATCCTGGCTACCAGCCTGGGAATGAGAGGAAACGGTGGAAACACATAAGCTAGGTTGAAGGTCCAAGGCGCTACTAATGCATCCACTAGAGTCGCCTTGGGATCCCTGGATCTGGACCCGTAGCAAGGAACCTTGAAGTTCTGACGAGACGCCATCAGATCCATGTATGGAATGCCCCATAATTGAGTCAACTGGGCAAATATCTCCGGGTGGAGTTCCCACTCCCCCGGATGGAATGTCTGACGACTCAGATAATCCGCCTCCCAGTTTTCCACTCCTGGGATGTGGATCGCAGATAGGTGGCAGGAGTGATCCTCCACCCATTTTATGATTTTGGTCACTTCTCTCATCGCCAGGGAACTCCTTGTTCCCCCCTGATGGTTGATGTAAGCAACAGTCGTCATGTTGTCTGATTGGAATCTTATGAATCTGGCCTTTGCTAGTTGAGGCCAAGCCCTGAGAGTATTGAATATCGCTCTCAGTTCCAGAATGTTTATCGGGAGAAGAGACTCTTCCCGAGACCATAGCCCCTGAGCCTTCAGGGAGTCCCAGACCACGCCCCAGCCCACTAGACTGGCGTCGGTTGTGACGATGACCCACTCTGGTCTGCGGAAGCTCATTCCCTGGGACAGGTGATCCTGGGTTAGCCACCAACTGAGTCTCTGGTCTTCTGATCTACCTGAATCATTGGAGACAAGTCTGTATAGTCCCCATTCCACTGTTTCAGCATGCACAGTTGTAATGGTCTTAGATGAATTCGCGCAAAAGGAACTATGTCCATTGCTGCAACCATCAACCCTACTACTTCCATGCACTGAGCTATGGAAGTGGAACAGAGTGAAGAACTTGACAAGCGTTTAGAAGTTTTGACTTTCTGACATCTGTCAGGAAAATCTTCATTTCTAAAGAATCTATTATTGTCCCCAAGAAAGGAACTCTTGTCGACGGAGACAGGGAACTTTTTTCTATGTTCACTTTCCATCCGTGAGATCTGAGAAAGGCCAGAACGATGTCTGTGTGAGCCTTTGCCTTTGAAAGAGACGACGCTTGTATCAGAATGTCGTCCAAGTACGGTGCCACTGCAATCCCCCTTGGTCTTAGAACCGCTAGAAGGGACCCGAGTACCTTTGTGAAAATCCTTGGAGCAGTGGCTAGCCCGAATGGGAGAGCCACAAACTGGTAATGTTTGTCCAGAAAGGCAAACCTTAGGAACTGATGATGATCTTTGTGGATAGGAATATGTAGATACGCATCCTTTAGATCCACGGTAGTCATAAATTGACCCTCCTGGATTGTAGGTAAAATCGTTCGAATAGTTTCCATTTTGAACGATGGCACTCTGAGAAATTTGTTTAGGATCTTTAAATCCAGAATTGGTCTGAAAGTTCCCTCTTTTTTGGGAACTACAAACAGATTTGAGTAAAAACCCATTCTTGTTCCACAGTTGGAACTGGGTGTATCAATCCCATTTTTAACAGGTCTTCTACACAATGTAAGATGCCTGTCTCTTTATTTGGTTTGAAGATAAGTGAGACATGTGGAACCTTCCCCTTGGGGGTAGTTCCTTGAATTCCAGAAGATAACCCTGAGAAACTATTTCTAGTGCCCAGGGGTCCTGAACATCTCTTGCCCAAGCCTGAGCAAAGAGAGAGAGTCTGCCCCCTACCAGATCCGGTCCCGGATCGGGGGCTACTCCTCCATGCTGTTTTGGTAGCAGCAGCAGGCTTCTTGGCCTGCTTACCCTTGTTCCAGCCTTGCATCGGTTTCCAAGCTGGTTTGGTTTGTGAAGCATTACCCTCTTGTCTAGAGGCTGCAGAGTTGGAGGCCGGTCCGTTCCTGAAATTGTGAAAGGAACGAAAATTAGACTTATTCTTGGCCTTGAAAGGCCTATCTTGTGGAAGGGGGTGGCCCTTACCCCCAGTGATGTCTGAGATAATCTCTTTCAATTCTGGCCCAAAAAGGGTTTGAAAGGGATATTAAGCAATTTTGTCTTGGAAGATACATCCGCTGACCAAGACTTTAGCCAGAGTGCTCTGCGCGCCACAATTGCAAACCCTGAATTTTTCGCCGCTAATCTTGCTAACTGCAAAGCGGCATCTAAAATAAAGGAATTAGCTAATTTAAGTGCGTGAATTCTGTCCATAACCTCCTCATACGGAGTCTCTCTACTGAGCGACTTTTCTAGTTCCTCGAACCAGAACCACGCTCCTGTAGTGACAGGAATAATGCACGAAATAGGTTGCAGGAGGTAACCTTGCTGTACAAAAATCTTTTTAAGCAAACCCTCCAATTTTTTATCCATAGGATCTTTGAAAGCGCAATTATCCTCGATAGGAATAGTAGTGCGCTTGGCTAGTGTAGAAACTGCCCCCTCGACCTTAGGGACTGTCTGCCATAAGTCCTTTCTGGGGTCAACCATAGGAAATAATTTCTTAAATATAGGAGGGGGGACAAAAGGTATGCCGGGCTTCTCCCACTCCTTATTCACTATGTCCGCCACCCGCTTGGGTATAGGAAAAGCATCGGGGTGCACCGGAACCTCTAGGAACTTGTCCATCTTGCACAATTTTTCTGGAATGACCAGGTTGTCACAATCATCCAGAGTAGATAGCACCTCCTTAAGCAGTGCGCGGAGATGCTCTAATTTAAATTTAAATGTCACAACATCAGGTTCTGCCTGTTGAGAAATTCTACCTGAATCAGAAATTTCCCCATCTGACAAAACCTCCCTCATGGCCACTTCAGATTAGTGTGAGGGTATGACAGAGCAATTATCATCAGCGCCCTCCTGCTCTACAGTGTTTAAAACAGAGCAATCGCGCTCTCTCTGAAATGCAGGCATATTGGATAAAATATTTGCTATGGAGTTATCCATTACTGCCGTCAATTGTTGCATAGTAACAAGCATTGGCGCGCTAGAAGTACTAGGGGCCTCCTGCGTGGGCAAAACTGGTGTAGACACAGAAGGAGATGATGTAGAACTATGTCTACTCCCTTCATCTGATGAATCATCTTGGGCAACTTTACGATCTGTGGCAGTACTGTCCTTACTTTGTTTGGACGCTATGGCACAATTATCACACAATTTTGAAGGGGGAGACACATTGGCTTTCATACATATAGAACATAGCTTATCTGAAGGCATAGACATGTTAAACAGGCTTAAACTTGTCAATAAAATACAAAAACCGTTTTAAAACAAAGCCGTTACTGTCTCTTTAAATTTTAAACAGGGCACACTTTTTTACTGAATATGTGAAAAACTATGAAGGAATTGTTCAATTTTAACCAAATTTTCACCACAGTGTCTTAAAGCATTCAAAGCATTGCACCCCAAATTTCAGACCTTTAACCCTTAAAATGACGAAACCGGAGCCGTTTACAGTTTTAACCCCTCTACAGTCCCAGCTACAGCCTTTGCTGCGACTTTACCAAACCCAGGGGGGTATACGATAGCAAATGAAGCCTTCTAGGAACCTTTTCAACTACTTTCAGACCCACACACATGCAGCTGCATGTCCTGCTCTCAAAAGTAACTGCGCAGTAATGGCGAGAAAATGAGGCTCTGCCTACTACAGAGAAGGCCCTTCCTGACTGGGAAGGTGTCTAAACCAGTGCCTGACGTAAAAAAACGTTCCCCAAAGTTTATAAAGTGTGAATTTCAACATAAAGCTTTATAAAATGCCCAAATAAAGCAATCGATCTAGCCCATAAAAGTGTCTACCAGTTTTATAGCCCATATTAAGCCCTTTATTCTGTTTGAGACTAAGAAAATGGCTTACCGGTCCCCATGAGGGGAAATGACAGCCTTCCAGCATTACACAGTCTTGTTAGAAATATGGCTAGTCATACCTTAAGCAGAAAAGTCTGCCAACTGTTTCCCCCAACTGAAGTTATCTCAACAGTCCTATGTGGAAACAGCAAACGATTTTAGTTACTGATGCTAAAATCATCTTCCTCTCACAAACAAAACTCTTCATCTTTTTCTGCTTCAGAGTAAATAGTACATACCAGCACTATTTTAAAACAAACTCTTGATAGTAGAATAAATAACTACAACTAATCACCACATACTCTTCACCATCTCCGTGGAGATGCTGCTTGTTCAGCGGCAAAGAGAATGACTGGGGTGGGCGGAGCCTAGGAGGGACTATATAGACAGCTTTTGCTGTGCTCTTTGCCATTTCCTGTTGGGGAAGAGAATATTCCCACAAGTTATGGATGACGCCATGGACCAGACACACCAATGTTGGAGAAAACGGTATATAATGTGTTGGTACAGTAAATGAGTAAGAGGAAAATTACAGCTAAACACAAACACCGCAGAAATGTAAAAATAGCCCTGGTCCTTAAGGGAAAGAAATTGAAAAATGGCCTTGTCCTTAACCCCTTAATGACCGTACCATTTTTCAATTTTCTTACCCTTAATGACAATGGCTATTTTTACATTTCTGCAGTGTTTGCGTTTAGCTGTAATTTTCCTCTTACTCATTTACTATACCCACACATTATATACAGTTTTTCTCACCATTAAATGGACTTTCTAAAGATACCATTATTTTTATCATATCCTATAATTTACTATAAAAAATTTTTATAAAATATGAGGAAAAAATGGAAAAATACACTTTTTCTAACTTTTAGCCCCCAAATCTGTTACACATCTACAACCACCAAATAACAACCATGCTATATAGTTTCTAAATTTTGTCCTGAGTTTAGAAATACCCAATGTTTACAAGTTCTTTGCTTTTTGTGCAAGTTATAGGGCAATAAATACAAGTAGCACTTTGCTATTTCCAAACCACTTTTTTTCAAAATTAGCGCTAGTTACATTGGAACCCTGATACCTTTCAGGAATCCCTGAATATCCATTGACATGTATATATTTTTTTAGTAGACAACCCAAAGTATTGATCTAGGCCAATTTTGGTATATTTCATGCCACCATTTCACCACCAAATGCGATCAAATAAAAAAAATTGTTGACTTTTTCATAAAATTTTTTCACAAACTTTAGGTTTCTCGCTGAATTTATTTACAAACAACTTGTGCAATTATGGCATAAATGGTTGTAAATGCTTCTCTGTGATCCCCTTTGTTCAGAAATAGCAGGCATATATGGCTTTGGTTGCTTTTTGGTAATTAGAAGGCCGCTAAATGCCGCTGCACACCACACGTGTATTATGCCCAGCAGTGAAGGGGTTAATTAGGGAGCTTGTAGGGAGCCTTTAGGTTTAATTTTAGCTTTAGTGTAGTAGACAACCCAAATTATTGCTCTAGGCCCATCTTGGTATATTTCATGCCACCATTTCACCGCCAAATACGATCAAATAAAAAAAAACTTAAATTTTTCAAAATTTTAGGTTTCTCACTGAAATTATTTACAAACAGCTTGTGCAATTATGGCACACATGGTTGTAAATGCTTCTCTGGGACCCCCTTTGTTCAGAAATAGCAGACATATATGGCTTTGGCGTTGCTTTTTGGTAATAAAAAGGCCGTTAAATGCTGCTGCGCACCACACTTGTAATATGCCCAGCAGTTAAGGGTTTAATTAGGTAGCTTGTAGGGTTAATTTTTAGCTTTAGTGTAGAGATCAGCCTCCCACCTGACACATCCCACCCCCTGATCCCCCCCTGACCCCCCTCAAACAGCTCTCTTCCCTCCCCCACCTCAGAATTGTCACCGCCATCTTAAGTACTGGCAGAAAGTCTGCCAGTACTGAAATAAAAATATATATTTTTTTTTTTTCATATAGTCTGCAGTGATGGATCCCCCCTTACCCCAAAACCTCCCTGATCCCCCCCCATACATTTCTCTAACCCTCCCCCTCTTCCTATTTGCCGCCATCTTGGGTACTGGCAGCTGTCTGCCAGTACCCAATTTGCCCCCAAAAATAGTTTTGATTAACTTTTTTATATAAAACCTTTGTTTTCTGCAGTGTAGGTGGCCCCCTAAATAATCTACTTCCCTCCCCCTCCCAGATCCCTTACTAAACAATAGAGCTCCCCCTGCATCTGCCTCTGTATTTTTTTTTTTTTTTTTTACTTGCGGTCATTTTGCGTGCACGCGTATGCGTGTGCACCCGCCGCCTCCGCCCCCCCCCGGCCGCAACCGGAACCGTGCAACAGCCGACAAAGTGTTGTTACATTGTGATTGCACCGGTAAGGAAGTTGGAGCATACCCTCCTCCTACAAGCTGCTCCCACCACCAACGAAAGTGTGAACAACAATCGCTGATGCAGAGAGGGCCACAGAGTGGCCCTTTCTGCATCGGTGGGTAAAATAGGGGATTGCAGTGAAGCCTCAATATTGAGGCATCACTACAATCCCTTGTTAGCAGCTGGAAGCGATCATGATCGCTTCCAGCACTTCTAATAACAGAGGACGTACCTGGTACGTCAATTGTCATTAAGGGGTTAAATTGTCAACCAAGGGGTTAAAGGGACACTGAACCCAAATTTTATCTTTCATGATTCAGATAGAGCATGCAATTTTAAGTAACTTTCTAATTTACTCCTATTATTAATTTTTCTTCATTCTCTTGCTATCTTTATTTGAAAAGCAAGAACGTAAGTTTAGAAGCTGGCCCATTTTTAGTTCACAACCTGGGCTGTGCTTGCTGATTGGTGGCTAAATGCTGTCCATGGTCTGAACCAAAAATTGTCTGGCTTCTTAGCATAGATTACTTTTTCAAATAAAGATAGCAAGAGAACGAAGAAAATTGATAATAGGAGTAAATTAAAAAAAAATGTGGATTTAGTATCCCTTTAATATAGTATTTATGTCACTCCTATGTAGTTACTTTGATAACACAGAATGGTGGCCCTATTCAAATTGTAAACAAAAGATCAACTTGAAAGGTGTAATTATCAGTTTGGGTGTATACATGCTGCAAAACGACCGGCATTTATATACTTTTCACAACCATTTTAGTGTTTTATGTAAGAGAGACTGCATTCGTTTTAAATTTATTTATATTATCTGAGAACAATCAAATAATCATGTCTGTCAGACAAATATAAAAACAATTTTCACAAAAATGTACCTCTTTGGAGAAATACATCTAGCTGGTCTATGCACAAAGCCTTCAGCTCTCTGTCATTCTTATCCTTCTTTACCAATGCAAGAACGTACTTTGCAAGCGCAGATGGATCAGCATCACAACTGTGGGACAAAAAACAAAGTTAGTTAAAAAAAAAACACAAAAAAAAACAGATATAAGAGGTGAGATTTCTAACACATAGATAATCAATTCTTACCTTTTTAATGTTAAAGGGTCAGTAAACCTTAAAAAAAATGTTATATAATTCTGCACATAGTGCAGAATTATATAACATTACATTAGCCAAACGTTTTAAATCATAATATTGCCTTTTTATTTTTAAAAAATATCGTCGTTTTACAGACCCGCTCTCTGGGCTCTGCTGAGCGGGACTGTTTTTACTGAGCGCATCGGGCCAGCTGTATAGTCACAGCCCGACCCGACCGCGCCATTAGACACAATGCAGCTCGCTCCTGCTCTGTCTGACAGCGGGAGCGAGCTGCATTGTGTCTAATGGCGCGGTCGGGCCGGGCTGTGACTATACAGCTGGCCCGATGCGCTCAGTAAAAACAACAGACCCGCTCAGCAGAGCCCAGAGAGCGGGTCTGTAAAACGGCGATATTTTTTAAAAATAAAAAGGCAATATTATGATTTAAAACGTTTGGCTAATGTAATGTTATATAATTCTACACTATGTGCAGAATTATATAACTTTTTTTTAAGGTTTACTGTCCCTTTAAAGCACATCCCTGGAATACATACATATTTAAAGGGACATTAAGCCCAAAAAAATGTCTTTCATGATTCAGATTGAGCATACAATTGTAAGCAACATTCAAATTTACTTCTATAATTTAATTTGCTTCATTCTTTAGATATCCTTTGTTAAAGAAATAACAATGCACATGGGTGAGCCAATCACATAAGGGAAATACGTGCATCCACCAATCAGAAGCTACTGAGCCTACCTAGATATGCATTTCAGGAAAGAATATCAAGAGAATGAAGCAAATTAAATGATGGAAGTAAATTAGAAAGTTGTTTAAA
The DNA here is from genome assembly GCF_027579735.1 of Bombina bombina. Classification (NCBI taxonomy): domain Eukaryota; kingdom Metazoa; phylum Chordata; class Amphibia; order Anura; family Bombinatoridae; genus Bombina; species Bombina bombina. Next base: position 887,358,113 of record NC_069501.1, on the reverse strand, counting down.
ATGGTATTCTCTATCTGAATCATGAAAGAAAAAATTTGGGTTTAAAGGGACAGTCTAGGCCAAAATAAACTTTCATGATTCAGATAGAGCATGTAATTTTAAACAATTTTCCAATTTACTTTAATCTCCAATTTTGCTTTGCTCTCTTGGTATTCTTAGTTGAAAGCTTAACCTAGGAGGTTCATATGCTAATTTCTTAAACCTTGAAGTCCACCTCTTTCAGATTGCATTTTAACAGTTTTTCACCACTAGAGGGTGTTAGTTCACGTGTTTCATATAGATAACACTGTGCTCGTGCACGTGAAGTTATCTGGGAGCAGGCACTGATTGGCTATAAAAATTCTGGTGTAGACTGTCCCTTTAACAATACACCCCACCAACTAATTTGTTGATTTTTGCATCTTGGTCATCTACTAAGGTAGGGGTTCCCAAAGAGGGCTGCTCCCTTGGAGGAGGGGTGTTAATAGACACGAGAGGTAAGAGAAGATGCACATAGGGGGCGCTATTAGGCATGGAGTGGAGGAGGATGCTAGTTGGCCCCTCAAGGCCAATCGTAATTAAAGCAAAACAACTTTTTTTTTTATTTATTTATTTTTATTTAAACAAGTGGCATAAAAAAGCAGATACTGCTAACACTTACATCACATTAACATTTTTAAATAGTAAAATTAAGTCTGGAATATAAAACTCTTGCACAGTCGCTATCAACTTTAAAAAGCTGGTATCATAAGAGCAAGAAAATACAGTAAATCAGTACTTCCTTTAAAATTTTAATAGATATGTTGAATTAATTCTTACTGCTCTGTTTTGTTTCTTCATTAGGGGTCATGCACGGCTATATACAGGGTAAGGTGGGTGGGGGGCATTAAAGGTGAACTTATGGAACCAAGGTGGTGGTGGCCAGAAAAAGTTGGTGAACCACTGCCCTAAGGGGCTTCAAAAATGTATAATTATAAATAGTTATAGAAAATATTACATTGTATGTGTTAATAGATGTTTTTCAAAAGAATTTATGCACAAACTAATATATTAATATCCACAACAGTGCATGATCTGTTGATGTGTGATACAGCTATAACAATCTAAATGTTCATCTTTCATCCTGACTAGAGATGGGAAGGCCCTGGGGAAAAACTGAAAAGTTAGGAGGAAAACATTTTGTTTCAGATTAATTTTTTTATTTTTTCAAAAGCTATTTTTCCTATAAAAAACAAAATTATGCTTACCAGATAATATCCTTTCCTTCAATATGAAGAGAGTACACAGCTTCATTCCTTACTTGTAGGAATACAGAACCTGGCCAAAAGGAGGAGGCAAAGACACTCCAGCCAAAGGCTTAAATACCTCCCCCACTTCCCTCATATCCCAGTCATTCTGCCAAGGGAACAAAGAACAGTAGGAGAAATATTGGGGTATAAATGATGCCAGAAGGTCCGCCCAACGGAGAATACGGGCGGGGGCCGTGGACTCTCCTCATACAGAAGGAAAGGAAATTATCTGGTAAGCATAATTTATGTTTTCCTTCTTAATATGAGGAGAGTCCACGGCTTCATTCCTTACTTGTGGGAAACATATACCCAAGCTTAAGAGGAAACTGAATGAACGGGAGGGCAAAAAAGGAGGCGGACCCTATTCTGAGGGAACCACAGCGTGCAAAATCTTTCTCCCAAAAGCTGCTTCAGCCGAAGCAAAAAACGTCAAACTTGTAAAATTTAGAAAAGGTATATAAGGAGGACCAGGTAGCCTCCCTACAAATCTCATCCATAGAGGCCTCCTTCATGAAGACCCAAGAGGAAGCCACTGCTCTAGTTGAATGAGCCTTAATCCTCCGAGGAGGCTTATGACCCGCTGTCTCATAAGCTCAACCAAAAAGATAAAGGAAGTGGACGTGGCCTTCTGCCCCCTACGCTTTACAAAACAGACAACAAACAAAGAAGTCTGTCTAAACTCCTTTGTAGCCTGAAGATAGAACTTCAAGGCTCAAACCACAACCAAATTAAGTAACCGTTCCTTCGAAGAAGGATTAGGACACAAGGAAGGAACCATCTCCTGATTGATGTTGCGATCTGAAACAACCTTAGGAATGTCAGGATACCTGTAAGTAACATTAAATAAGCTACAGATATATCATAGATATTTCAGATTTCATTTTGTAGCTAAAAATCAAATATGATATGGTCTTGGCTGGGTGAGACACCCCCCTCCTTCCTGATTACAATACATCCAAATGAGAACAAAGGAATGAAACATTTGGTCAGTTAGTGAAGATTGGCTTTAAAACTCAGGAAGGTAATAATTAACATTTACTTGATGATCAAATGTTAGACTACCAACCTCTGTTGTAGACAAAATTCTTCACTATTTTCAGATAAGCTAACAGAATTTCAAGAGAAGCATATGCCAACAGACATTTGATAATTAACACCAGGGGTCACTGGAACTCTTTTGAAGCCTTATCGTATTCAAGAGTCAAATATCTCCTGCTGACTGAATACACAAAATATCCCACTTTCCAGATTTGGTAAAAACTTAGATTTTAAATAGCAGAATGTATACATTAATTTTATTGTTTTGTATAAGCATTTTATTGGGGGTTTGTTTGAAGAATAATTATTAAATATATTGTATTATAACCCTGCCATATACTGACAGGAAGAAAACCTAACACAGTACGAGGAACAGCCTTATCAGCATGAAATACTAGGTAAAGGAGGCTCACATTGCAAGGCAGCCATTTCAGAGTCAAAATGACAATGTAATACAACAAAATACCAGATAACTGTTAAACATCAAATTGGACATATGGACACCAACTGTTAGCCAGTGTTTGCCTCGCTAAGGATGGTGATCAGCGATTGAGTCCGTGCTGAGTAAAGAGAAAAAAAAAAAAAAGAGGAAACAGAATGTAGAAATAGGAGAAGAGCAGAGGAGGGAGAAGAGAGAGAAGAATGGGGGGGGAGCAGTGGGGATATATTGGGTACAATTTATATTGTTATAAGATATAGTTGAATTATGTCACAATGCATTATGTTGTGAAGATATAGAAGGTCTTACATGGGATTGTGTCCCCAGATTAAAATTTGGAGGTCTTCAGATTCATATATGAGAATATAAAGATTACATCGACTTGATATATCGCAAGGTATTTACAACCTGTTCACAGGAAGGTGAAGCCTGTTGTAGCCACATTCAGGCTATAGCTAGTTTTACTGCCAGGAATAGGTAAATGCAAAACAGTTTTTGTGGGAAAGTCAAATTTGTGGGTAATATATGGAACAGGCCTATACTCGGTGAGAGTGGTACCTGAAGGTCTTTCATGGTGCAGTGCTGGACCGCCCTTTGCCACAGGGGGTTGACCTTCGGACAAGTGCACCAAATATGTAGTGGAGTCCCTATGTGAAATTTTAAACAAGCGGATAGGTGTCATGTGCCACTGTAATAGGATTTTGAGAAACAATTCATATAGAGTAATACATTGGTTAGCTGAATTGCTGTTTTCCACAAGGGTGATTCATGTGTTATTTCGAGAGAGGATTCCCAGTGTCTTATTGGTGGAGATTTAAAGAAAAGTGGGGGATTAAAATTATCCTGATATGAAAACGAGAGTGATTTTTAAAGAGAAATGTTTGAGTCCCATCTTATTTCCTACTTAGTTTTGGCCCTCAAGGGACCCTTATCGAAACCCCAAGACCGGAGGAACCTGCGCAGCATCCAAACATTGAAATGTAAGGATGAGGGCGGATTAAATTTACGGAGAAAGGCTTGGTATGTAATCAAGAGATTAGAGAATCTAGATTTTGATGAACAAAAGGACCTTGTTCCAGCAGATCCCTGACACAAGGTAAATTCCATGGAGGAGATGACGACATTCCCACTAGATCAGCGAACAACATCCTTCACGGCCATGATGAAGCAATCAGTATCACCAATGCCCACTCCTGCTTGATGCGGGCCACTACTCAAGGAAGGAGAGGTAATGGCGGAAAATTATATTAGACTGAACCTCCAAGGCACCACTAATGCATCTTTTAGCTACGCCTGAGGATCCCTGGACTTCAACCCATACCTGGGTAGCTTGGTATTGAGATGGTACGCCATGAGATCTATCTCCAAAGTCTCCCACCAGTTGCATATATCTACAAACACCTCGGGGAGGAGAGACCATTTCCCCGGA